>NC_133325.1:241399090-241699090 GCF_042186555.1 Aquarana catesbeiana | reverse complement strand
GGATTATCATTGCTGCAAAGTATGAAAAGAACAAATGTCTTAACTATTACTAAATATTTCTAATTTTTTTTTTTTCATTGATTATTTGCTTAAGTACACAAGTTTATTATTTTAACCTGACTAACCTAAGTTTTAATTTGTTCTGATAAAACAATTTTATCAGTTTGGGAAAAATGTTTTTTTAGAATTTGACTACATGTAGTAGTTTTGAGTTTGAGTAAATTTACTTTACATATACTGTATATATGGGTTTGCAATGACTATAGTTTTTATAGAAGTTAGAGTGCGTAATAGAAGAAAAAATACAGTGGGGGGAGAGGGTGATTCGGGGGCCAAAAATAATCTTTTGCAGACAAAGTGATTCCAATCTTCTAAAATAATAAAACAAATATCCTAGCCATTAAATCTTCAATGCAGAGTTTTGATGCCCAGTGCATCCCTACATTATTACATTTGTTATATATATATTTTTCTTCATCACCCAAGATCCACACAACTTGCACTCAATGTTCACCTGATTTTCAGATTCAGAATCCTATGTGAAAAAGATGTGTGAATCATGGGTGAATATTGTGTGAATTTTGGGTGAAAACATTGATAAATAGAACCCATAATAACGACTTTGAATGTCTTTTCAGCAACTCTAATATAACAGTATTTTTCACTAGAAAACTAAAGATAAGATAGTGGGGCCAATGGTAGCTATTGTTTGCAGTAATATCATTTTTATGGCTAATTAAACTTAAGCTGCCCATACATGGATAGAAAATCGTTCGAAAAAGCGTTTGATAGGCCTGATCGTTCGACTTTAGATACGTTAGCGGGGCATTTCGATTCACGAAATATGAAGTTTTATGCCAAAAGAAAGATTTGTCATGTCGGACTTTTGTTGCATAATCAAACGATTTTCTAAACATTAGTAGGGAAATCAATCGTAAATAGCTAGAAAAAACGTACAGTGTATGTGCATTGATCATTGATCTACAAAAAATGTACCATTTATGTCTTTAATGATCAATAATATGTGGGAAACAATTCAATGCAATGATGGCGTAAATACACAGTCGTTCCACAGGTTTTTATCAAAAACTAAAGTTTTTCTTCAAACTATTTTCTATCCATGTATGCCCAGCTTTAGGTTGGACTAAAGGAATCCCCAAGGCATCAAATTATTTTCTTTAGTGCTACTACAAATGTTAGAAGTTGGAACAGATATTTAGTATTAGAACTTTGTATACAGTCTTGATTGGCCACATGTAAGCTAAAATGTAAGCTAGTCCTATATTTGATTCCACTGTACAGTATATGTGGATAAAAACCTATTTATAAAAATTTTTTACATAAAGTTTTCTTCTGATCTTCATTTTGACTACGTAAGCGGCTACGATATGAAAATGTGCATTTTGTTAATATGTTGATTTGTGTGCATTTTCAGACCATAACAGGGAGTTTTGCTGGCATGATCCATGGCCTAACTGTAAATAACCTGACAGAACAAGTCATTCAGAGAAGCAAGAGAATGATTTTAGACACTTTGGGTGTTGGATTGATTGGAACTACAACAGAAGTTTTTCACAAGGCATTGCAGTACAGCAGGGTAAGTATTTTACCTGTGCAGAGGTCCTTTTATACAAGTGAGATGTCTAGGTCTTTATAAACAAACATAATGTGTGCATGTAGTGCTATTTCCGTGTGGAATTCCTTCAATGATCAACCTTACAAGACCTGTAGAAATGCAAATTAGATAAACCTACAAGATAATTGCTGACATTTCTGAATTTATTTAGTTTTAAACCAGTGACAGGTGAACTCTGGTTGCTGTTGGTTATTGCACTTTATTAATTGTTTTTTTTTTTTATTAAATTTGCACTTTGTGTGCTAATAGGAGGTAATATGTTGCGCATAGTGTCCTGAACCACAATACCAGCTTAAAATTCGTATTTATTTATTTATTTTTGTTATTTTTGACAACAATAAATAAGGAAAACCTGTTTAAGCCTCGGTTCACACTGGAACCCGCTGCCGATCGCACAGGAACGAATCAGGGCCGAATCTATGCCTGAATTCGGCCCTGAAACGGAGTCAAAGACGCACAGCGTTTCTGTGCAGTGTGCTCCGCAGCCGCAACAGAGATATGTGAACCGGCTCCATAGGGAGCCAGCCACATTCCCCTGCTATGCGAATTAGATGCGGGGAAACTCCCATCTAATTCGCATAGGTGTGAACCCGGCCTTAAGCAACTTTGCATTCCCAATAAAAATAATAAGCCCATGGCTGATTTATCAATCTCATAAATCATATCTATATCTAAATCACACATCAAGATAATAAATATGAGGTAGTGCTGTGATTAGGGATCACAGTCCACTGTTTGGCTCGCACCAGAACTTCTGCACACCGCGAAAGTTCGGACCCGAATATCGAACCCCATTAAAGTCAATGGGACCCAAACGTCAAAAATCAAAAGTGCCCATTTTGAAGGCTTATATGCAAGTAATTGGGCATACAATGATTATAGGGGTCTGGGTTCTGCCCTGGGGGACATTTATCAATGAAAAAAAAAGTTTGTGAAAAACTTCATTTTTAAATAAGCAGTGATTTTTTTTTATTTTTAAAGTGAAAGCCTAAAAATGTAAAATTCCTTCCAATATAGTGCCTGGGGGGTCCCCTTAGTCTACCTGTAAAGTGGAAGATCTGTACCATGTCTCAGATTTGCTGCAGCAATAATTGCATTTATAAAGCCAAAAAAATGACATTTTCCCTGTAAGCTGCATTTATTTTGCTCAGCAACAGCTGGGGAGCGAGTGTGTATGACGAGGCCACAATGTAGTGCACTGGGAACAAGATTAAAGATTTTTTGGATACATTCTGGTGTGCGTAAAAATTGGTCTTTGGGTGTCGATGGCGCCTTCCCACCGTAACCTTAAAGAGGTACTCTTGATGAAGGCAAAAAAATTGCAATGATATGCATATGGTTGGTGTTTTTGCCACGTTTGATGTACCTGAGACACAGTTTGCAGATAGCAACAGTGCGATCTGCTGCAGATGTGCTGAAAAAAGCCCAGACAGGTGAGCTTTGGGGAGTGGGCCGGGAAATAACAGCTGCAGAATGTGATGGAATAGGGTGGCTGCTCTCTACTCTTTCTTGATGTCGGCCTCCATGGGGTTGTGCCGCCTCACCTTCAGTTTCCTCCTCTGCTCTATCTGGTACCCAAGTTGCATCAGTGACCTCATCATCATCATCATCATCATCATCTCCATCTCCTCCATCTTCATCATTACCACTGACAACCTGGCCACTTGGCAATACGCTGCGGCTTGGGGAACATGAATGCCAATTTGTCTACCAGTGTTCCTCCCTCTCTCTAGGCTCATGTTCCTGTCATCCTCAACCTCAGAACCAACATCTGAATCCAGTAATGGCTGGGCATCATCAAGGAGCAAGTGGTTGATGCTGTGGTCAAATAACTCAGCTGACTCCTCAATGGCTGATGTTGGGGCTATGGCAGGAATAGATGTGCACAAGAAGGCCGGTTTATCCACTCTGGCAACTGCAGGGGACCGCACACTTGTCCCTGCTTGCATGACAGAGGATGAGGAAGGTTTAGTAAGTCAGTCCACCACCTCCTCTACATGCTATGGCTGGATAGCATGGGAAAACTCACTTAACAGAGGAAATGATGCCCTGCCTGAGGACTGACCACCACGTCCACCTTTGCCTGTGGACACATTTGTTGCTGGCCCCCTTACAGTGCCAAGGGAACGTCTGCCTCTTCTTGTCCTCCCAGACATAATTGGGAGAGAGGGGGCAGTGCTATGTAATGTAAAGAGGTGTTTAGTGCACTTTAATTTGAGTACTCAAACTACACAGACACACTCCACGTATACACTATAATATACTGCAATATAATGCGCCAAACGTACAGTGACGCACAGAACTATATGGCGTTAAACTGGCAGTAACTCACACAGAACTATATGGCGTTAAACTAGCGGTAATGCACACAGAACTATATGGCGTTAAACTGGCAGTAACGCACACAAAACTATATGGCGTTAAGCTGGCAGTAACTCACACAGAGGTAAATGGCGTTAAACTGGCAGTAACACAATCAAATAGACGGTGTTCAGCCGCCACTACACTGACGCTATCTGAACTGTCCCTACTCTAGCTATACACTAATGTAAAGATTACTGACACGGTCTCACTACACTACACTGAAACTATCTGAGCTGTCCCTACTCTACACTAATGTATGTATGAATGACACGGTCTCACTACACTACAGTGCAACTATCTGAGCTTTCCCTACTCTAGCTGCACACTATGCAAAGCTGAATGATGGTCCTCCTCACTACACTCACACTATCCCTAGACTTACATTAAACTAATATTCTACACTGACAATTGAAGCAAAATAGCACAGTATAGCACACTAACTAATAGCACTGAACAGAGCCCTGTTCTATCTCTCTCCACGCCGAAATCACACTGAAAATGGCTGCCATTGATAGAATACTTTTATTCTGTGGGGTGGGAATGAGCCATGATTGGATAAAGTCATGATGACAGTGTCCAATCATGACTCTGACAGTGCTCTGTGCCCTGATTGGCTGAAGCTTTCACTGCTTCAGCCAATCAGGGCTCGCATTGCACTGTTCAGTGCTGCAATGTATTGTGGTTGGTTCGGGGGGGGGGTGAACAAACGATGGAATGACCCGTTTGTTTGGCTGTTCGTCGAACATCCGAACAGCGAAAGTTCGGCCCGAACTTATGCTCGGGCCGAACCGTTCGACCATCCCTAGGTGTGATTACAATACCCCCATATACCAATTAACCAAAATTTATAATACACATTCATCATAGAAATGTTTTAAATCACACAAATAAAGTGTCCATCGAATAGCAGAAAAGTCCAAACAGCACCCGTGAAAAATGCAGTAAAATTATTCCTCAAAATTCTTCTTCAGTCCCCACATGAGAAAATCCACAAAAGGGTCAGAGTGATTCTTGAAGCACACAACATGTGGTAGTTTAATCAATATTTTCTTACAATCACAACTGAAAAGCTAGGGACCACACCTGGAAAAGCCATAGCACGGTATAGAGATGACCTCACATGCACTGTTTTTGCCGATCATTTAGGTATGAGAGGCAATACATTCTGGTGAGTGAGATTGGATGTGGGGAAAAGAAAGGTTTGAGCACTTTCTCACGTGGTGGACTGAAGAAGAATTTTGGTGAGTAATTTTACTGCACATTTTATGTGTGCTGTTTGGACTCTATGCTATTTGATGGACACGTTATTTGATTTAAAGCATTTCTATGATTTAATGTGTATTATACATTTTGGTTAATTGGTATATGGGAGTATTGTAATCACAGCGCAACCTCATATCTATTATCTTGATCTGTGATTTAGATGTAGATGTGACTTATAAGATTTGTTATCAATATTAAAGGAGAAGCAGTGATGGTGGTTATTAATAATTTTTTACTCTAGAGTTTTATTTTTTATTGTAGTTTAGGTTCATATTGGATCTGCTAGCTATTACTATTTTTTCATTTCACTGTGCACAATATATAAAGTTTGGTTAATTGAGCACCTATTTGTAACGCGAATATAGATACAGTATGTATATGTGTGTATGTATGTATGTATGTATTACATATATATATATATATATATATATATATATATATATATATATATATATATATATATGTAATATTTTTGTATGCTCAGGTATTGGTGTTTCATGGCTGACTTATATCGGTTCAGATTTTGTATAGTGCAAGAGCTTCTGTTTTGCCTGTGTGATGAGAACATTTACCTTTCCACTGAACAGCCTGAATTGTCACATTTAACCAGATGTATGTGGGATGAAATGATCCAACACTCTATTGTAATAATGGGACTCTTCAAAGAAAGCTTTAAAAAAGAAAAACATCTTTATATGAGAGGGAAAGCCCCAAATTCAGCACTGCTTATAGCAAGCACAGTCTAATGCAAGTTTCATAACTTAGGTAGAGTCCACCTTAATAGGCAAGCAGGACCTCATTTACTTCAAAGCTATAAAAGTAGTCAAAATTATAAAATAATAAAGAAAACCTGTATAATATGTGTTCTATTTATTCTTTGCTGTAGACAGATTTTTAAAATGTACTAAACTTCGGAAAAGAATAGCATGAAATACCTACTCCATTGAAGTTATGTCTCTAAATAGCAATTGTTCCCAGTTGTCAGCTGTAATTTACTTTCCAAGTAATCATGATAAAATGGGTTTTTTAACACTTATCTATCATTTTGGATTCAATAATAACAGTTTTCTAGAAATATTTGGTCTCATTTTACCTTTTCTTTGCTTACTCTGTCACCTATTTTATTGATTGATTTTCAGATTTATAGCACAGACATCTCAAGCACAGTTTGGGGCCAGCCAGATCTCCGACTCCCTCCTCTCTATGCTTCTTTTGTCAATGGCATTGCGGTAAGAAACTTTTACAACGATTCTTGTATACAATTATCTTGGATCAATGTTAGATTGGCAGTCATCATTTTGCAGAAGTAAAGCGTGGCAATAATACATAACGACGTATAGGTTTTCTGCATAGTTTACAATAGCTTTTGCTTGTGAAAAGAGACTGTATTGTAAACCTGACAGCTGTAATGAGTTGGTTGATCTGAATATTTACTTATGCTTCATAAAAAAGATTTCTGAGGAGAAATAAGTAGGTTTTTATTTTACACCAGACTCTTGCATTACATGTGCAGTATAAAAGCTGCAAAGAAAGTATGGATGGGTGAGATATTACTCATTGTAAAGTAGTCATTTTTTAAAAAGGAATATAGATGACCACTATTTAGGCAATCTTCACCTTCGTGTTGTTTAATGTACTGTAGTTCTTTTTCTCCTTGCACTCAAATTCTCATAGAAGTAATGGATTAAATATGCCACATCTCCCTAGCTCAACTGTCTACCCAGTTACAGTATGGCCAGAATTTGCGGAGTAAGCAAATCCCATTTTTCAGGCCTATACGGTTATTCTTTGGTCTACTTCTTTGTTCAAAAGCTATATCTGCACATGTATAGCAAAGCAAACCATTTTGTCAGGTACAGCTCCATAGAGTTGAAGACTCTGGCTGCTGGCTGGGGGTCAAGGGCTGCAGGAGGAGCCACTGTCGCAGGGCAAATTCCCTACCACCTCCTCTGATGTCCAATGGCGCAGGGAGGGGTCCGAATCCGAATTGAATGGAGAGGCCCCTGCCACTTGTAAATACAGATGCTGGCAGACGAAGTATTCCATTACTAATGACATCATCTAATGCAGAGCAGGCAAAAGCAAGCCAGTAGTGGAAGGCTTCTTCTGCCAGCTTCTGTGTTTGTGTGGCAGCAGCAAGTCAGCGAGCTGAAGAAAAAAGGATGTCCGGAACGTCCGCACTACTGTAGAAACCATCTTTATTTATAAAATAGCCAAACAGGGTAAAAGAAGCAAGGAAACAGCATCGGAGGAGCAGGGTGACCTGCTGACATGTTTCACGCAACACTAGCGCTTACTTATAGCAGTCTGCTTTAAGTAAGTGCTAGTGTAGCGCAAAACATCATCAGCTGTGAGCTGGGCCGGCACTTGTTTAGTGCTATTGTGGAAGTATGTGGTTGGCTGACCTGGAACGGTGTTTTCTCTCTTGTTAAGTCAGAGAGTTGTCACAGCGGTGCCCTGAGTACAGGAGCACTGTCAAGAGGTGCCGTATGCAGAACTTACTTGTTTTGGCACAAAAAAATGGTATGACCATAAACATTTGACTTTTTTTTTTTACTGTATGGTTACATGTACATTTTATTATAGGTTCACTCAATGGACTTTGATGACACTTGGCATCCTGCCACACATCCCTCTGGAGCCGTACTTCCTTCCCTGGTTGCCCTTTCAGAATCATTATCAACACATCACAAGAAATCTGGATTAGACTTTCTCTTGGCATTCAATGTTGGTATTGAGGTACAAGGACGACTCATGCATTTCTCAAATGAAGCCAGCAATATTCCAAAAAGGTATGATATTGTGTAAAACTGAAAATAATACAGTTCACAAGTAATTTAGAAGTTACAACCTTGGCAGTTTTGTAGATGGTTTACACCATAACATGCATTAAAACACGTCACTACCAATTTAAAAATGATCAATGCCACAACGCTTGGTAGTGCACCATAGATGTGCATTTCAATGCAAATTCAATTGCAAACCAATGCACGTCTACAATGCACTCAAATGAATCTTCGTTCAAGCGCACCACACAGATGCATAAGCTCTTTGTTTTGCAATGTCTTACATTAAAGAAAATCATGCAGGACATATTTTGTCATGCGTTCAGTTGCGTTAACTGTGTTATGGTGTAAAGAGACTCTGAAGGCTTTATGCCTGTGCAGTATATGAAAGAAACAATCAATAAGGAGTGCATTACATTTCTAAAACAAGAAAATAGCTGCCAGCTGTGTCAGATTCCTAAGATAATCAAAGTGCAGAAATATCATCAGCACACCAAGGATTCCCTAAAAGTGGTCACATGGTAAGCATACAGAAACGTTTCAGAACCATGCAGGGCCCCTTCGTCAGCAAGTCAATTGCCTGCCTTGTCTGTGATGATGAATTTAAAGCTTTGGACCTTTTTGAGGAATCCTTGGTGTGCTTATGAAATTTCTTCACTTTGATTGTCTATGGTTTCCAGCCTGTGGTCCTTACAGCAACCCAACAATACTGAACAGCCACTTTCAGGAACGTGTGCATGGGAAATATTGCATTCAGATTCCTAAGATAGTTCAGAGTTTTATAAAGAGCCCAAACATTGCCGATTCAAGGCAAAAAAACTGGTTCGCTGGATAGTCCAGCACACTCCACTGCACACTCATGATGCAGCACTTGATACATGATGAGCAAACCACAAGGCCCAAGCATTGCCATGAAGGGGAGGGTCATAAGCCCTGTGTAACCAGGCCCAGTTAGACGGAAGCTGACAAGAAATTACACAGGATTATTAATTGGGGCATTGGCGAGTGAATGGGGTCAAAAGGGAGCGCAGTGGGAGGAAAGTTCAAAGTAGAGCTAATGCCTCCATTAAAAGTCCCCCTGCAAAGTCTCATAAATACCAATTGAATCTGCCAGTGAAGTCCACATCATGCAGTTCCCAGTGACAGATACGACACTACTACACTGCTATTGAATTAAAAGCAGTGTTGTCCCACTTGTGTCCCAACAGTGGAGTGCAGTGAAGATGTTGCAGGGGATGTTGCTCTCAGTATTTTCACTACTGATTAGTAAGCCTAAAGCCTGGCAATCTGCACCTAGCCACACCTAGCCCTGTACACTGCCTCTGTTGCTGAAAACTTCCCCACTGTTGGCTGCAGTGTCTGAGTATAAGTGTATAAGACTTGAATGAAAATGGGTTTTTGCTGTCTCAAAAGAGGTAACTACATTTGAGACCTGTATAGATTGCCACACAAGAGCCTTTAGATCAGAGATATGCAATTAGTGGACCTCCAGCTGTTGCAGAACTAAAAGTCCCATAAAAGTCTCATGAGGCATAGCGAGACTCTGACAGCCAGAAGCATGAAACCCAGAGGCAGAGGCATGATGGGACTTGTAGTTTTGCCACAGCTGGAGGTCCACTAATTGCATATCCCTGCTTTAGATGTTCTTTAAGCAGGGAGGGTATGGGCTATAAAGCAAACCTCTTCACAAAAATGGGCGCAGTATAGGTTGCTTTAAAGGTTTATCCCTGAAACATCTGTGTTTTTTAAAAAAAATACAAGCTACAAGATTACAAAAGTTCTGCTTTTCTTGCATGCCAAGCTTAATTCTTGATATTTTCAGCTGTTTTATTTTTTTTTTTAAATATTGCATATCATAATTTTATAAATGATTGACATTTCAACGCAGAATATACTCTGCCAGGGTATGTAGATTTTCAGTGCAAACCAGAGAAGATAGAACTGGGACTGAAAAATTTGCCAGCAGTTATGCAAAATAGGGTCTTCTTGGTAGTTTACAGTGGTGTATTTTTTAAATATGTACTTCAACATGGTTGTAGAATTTATTTCCATATGTAGATTGCTCAGAGTGTAATTTGCAATTCTCTGTCTACAGGTTTCACCCTCCCTCTGTGGTTGGTACGATGGGAAGTGCAGCAGCTTCATCAAAATTTTTAGGCCTTGACCAAACTCAGTGCAGAGATGCTTTAGCTATAGCTGCATCATATTCAGGTGCCCCTTTGGCAAATGCAGCCACACAAACCAAACCCCTTCACATTGGTAATGCAGGCAGACATGGCCTTGAGGCTGCTTGCTTTGCATTCTTGGGGCTTCAAGGGAATAAGCACATTCTGGATCTAGAGTCTGGTTTTGGTGCTTTTTATCATGACTATGACCCGCAAGCTGTGCCGTCTCTAGAATCATACAGCTGGCTGCTAGAAAAACAAGATGTTGCTGTCAAACGCTTTCCTGCTCACCTTGGAACACACTGGGCTACAGATGCAGCTTGTGCAGTGCGGAAACACATTGTTAGAGACAGTCACTCCCTTCCAGTCAATGACATTCAGAAAATCCAGCTAAAAGTCCCAGATGTTAAATATGTGAATCGTCCCTTTCCATCTTCAGAACACGAAGCTCGTCATTCCTTCCAATTTAACGCCTGTACAGCCCTCCTAGACGGCAATGTGAGTGTCCATTCTTTTGCGGATCACAATTTGTCCAGGCCAGAATTAAAGGCGTTGCTTGGTAAAACAGAGATTGTACACCCACCTGATAACAAACCCAATTTTGATAAACTTTATTGTGAGATCAGTATAACAATGACAAACGGAGCCACCTTTACAGAAAGATGTAACACTTTCTACGGTCACTGGAGGAATCCATTGAGCAACAAAGATCACCAAAAGAAATTCATATCCAATGCATCCATGGTCTTGTCAGCAGATGGAGTAGAAGGAATTATAGAAGTAGTGAAGAACCTGGAAAACATATCTGACTGTTCGGTGCTTAGCTCTTTTCTCAGGCTAAGAAATCAAACGACTGACAAGCACGAAAGGTCACTGCATAATAAATCATGAGCAAAGACATTCTCATGTTTATACATCAGACAGATGCCCTTGCCCTTCTAGTTAATATAACTTAGATCACACTATCATTTTATATTTTGTTTTCCCATCACTATACAACACCCTACTTGGCCTGTGTTTAAGGGGAACAAGTGATACAAAATGACAACCAAATACAACTTTCACATATTTTTTTTCTTGCCACTTCTGGACACTTGTAGGTATCCAGCAGTAGAACTATAAAGGGGGTGAGATGATTAGTGCTGTTTGGGTGAGTCATATGACTCTGTGGTTCAAGTCATCCACATTTTAATTTTCTGCAAGCTTTAAAATTGTAGACTGTGGTACTTGCTCTTATAGTACAGTCTGATTTTAACTTTCTGATTACAATCAAATAACATGGTTGGTGATAATGGTATAGATGCTAGTATGAAAAACAACATAAATCTCGTGTCCCCAAGACATCTTGAAAGATAAATATGACCTTGGCTCTATAGAATTCCTGTTTTGATACTGAAAATTTATAAAATGTACAAGCAAACTGTATAATCTGGTCAACCAGTGTGGGTTGTGTAGGTCTCATATTAAGCATTACTAATAACCGCAACTGCCCTGAATGTGGAAATTATGACCTGATGTTTAACAGAGGAAGAAATTACAAACACTAACTTAAGAAAATCTATTTTATGCCTGCTGTTATATATGAATGCCTGTGTTTTTTTATCTATGACAGAGAACAAAATGCCAGTCTTATCTGCTTTTAAAGTTAATATAATTAGTTTAAATGCATCCCTAGATCTGCATACTGTTTGAAAGATATTATTTGATTTTACTCACTGTCTATAGGTTGTTTTTAAATTATTCTCCTACAGCTAAAGTCCAGGCAAAAATAGAAGCTCACCAAGCAGAGACTCATGTAGTGATGCGATACATGGCTCACTTGATGAGCTGTTGGATTTGTCTATTAAGGAAACATAGCACTGAAAGTGCATGCTTCCCCTGTTACGTGGTAGACTAGATTGTGTTTGGCTTCTATTAATCTATTCTATCAAACCCACGCTCAATTTACTTGGCTGACTGTATACAACTTAGCTCAAACACTTCTATCACAGTCACACTACCCCAAGCACAGTGTTCTGTCTACCCCATCCAACCTTTGCCCATAGATTTAAACACAGAGTCGGAGGAGTTATCTGTTCAGTACTGTTCTTATTCATAATTCTGCTCAAACTCTGCCCACAAGAGAGTATCCATGCATGCTCACAGAAAACCTGTTTAGGAAACCAAACTGATATAATTTACTGTAATTGTTTGCCTGCTTGCAATGCGCCCCCTTAGATCTGCATCTGTAAATTTGTAAGTTAGCTAGACTGATTCATTTGACCAAAATTTTGAGAACACAATTAAACCACTAACTTACAGTTTAAATTGACAGTATGTTGATGCTTCTAGAAGACTGTATTACGGCTGAACAACTCATAAATCACTTTTTCTGAATGAGTGGGTATTTGTAGGGGGTTTGTAACATGAACATAGCCTTTCCAAGGTGTGCTGATTGATTGTACAGATGGACTAAACTGGAGCTGAGGATCAATGGCCTGCAAAATCAAACAGCTCAGGACTGACTCTCCATAGAATAAGCTTGGTTGCTTGGTGTATGCCAACAAATGCCAGGATGAAAAAGGCCTTTGATGCAGAATTCACTAGCCATATACATTTGTTACATATGGGTGTTCTTCATTTTGTACATTTTAGAATTTGAAACACCTTATGCTAATGTTGTGAACTGAATGGAAATCACATATTTAAAAAAAAAAAAATGATGTTGAAATATTTCAGAACTGACACTGGAAATTGCAAAATGTCAAACACGTACGTGATTTTAGCAATAGTTATAGTTGCACTCTTCTTGCTTTTATTGCACAATGGTTTCAGTATAAAATCCATCTGTATTTATAATATACACTACCTACATTTCAAATACTACTTGAAAATATAATAAAGTAAATCATATAGCAACAATGTTTTCTGTAATATAAGAAAATTTTTCTGCCTGTTTGATTTATGTAATTATTTTATTTGAATATGATCAAATGAATAATAAAATGTTTCAGTTTAACAAATCATTTTGTTGTTTCAATATAAAAAAACACACTAATGGTGTACAATAGTTTTAATATATAAGATTTTTAATTCCTTCGGTAACAAAGTCACATAAGCAATTTAATATATCAAGCTATCTTAATGAAAAAGTGCAGCTTGCCATCCTCCCCACCAGCTGATTCAGCTCACCTAGATGTATGGCATTCACTGGGTTGGGTCAAATGTCCTAGTTCCAAGCTAGTATGTTTTTGAAAACTGAGCACTCTCCTCCAGACCTTTGTGATAGGGAAGGCAGTCCACTTTAAGATGAGCTGGTATGACTTAGCTGCTGGGAATCATGGATCACTCCCCTATTTAAATAAGAACTGCAGATTCTAAGCCCTTGCCTTATCACCCTTATGCTGATCACCTGTAATGCAAGCTCACACAATAACTTTTCATACTAGTGAATTTTTTAAATCTGACAATTACCTTGTATAAATAATTTACTGAGTTGATTATGTTAACATCATCTCATTGTGGAAGATAGTAGTAAATGCTAAATCCAAGCTCCCCCATACACACATACAACCCCCATCTACTTACATATCTAATTTAGACAGTCACTGCTTGCCAAGATATGGTAACATTTTCCAAGCTGAAATATTCTTCACAGACAGCACCCTCAAAGTGAGCCATCATAGACTTGTATAGGATCATATCCCCAATGAAAACCGTCTACAGAGACAGCCCTATGCAAGTCTATGCAGGCTGTTCATGCAGATCAAAGAGTTTGATGAAGGGCATTAACGAATTGCTAGGAAATGTGGTTAGGAAATGCTATGACTGTCCTACTCAGGTACTGTATTTAAGCAGCTGGGGAAGGGTATGTCAAAAACGTTCGTTATTTACTCTTTAGTCTTTCTTACTGAAATTACACTACTCCTTTCAGGATATATGCCCTTCACTAATGGTAAGCTTGTAAGAGGGGGTTTGCATTCCTTTTAGGGTGGTCTCCAGCCAGTCTGGGCTGGATTTCCTCTCCCTGCCTAGGGTATAAAAAGTGGGGGGGGGCGTTTGGGATGGCGCATGGGAAGAGATAGCCATGAAGGGCCCTCATTTAGGGTGGTAAGATTGCTACATGTTTTCCTCTCTGTGGACCCCAGCTTGGACCTGTGAGATATACCCCAGGGTAACAGATAGTTGGAGCAGCTATGCAGGGACTCAGAATACTGTCAGTCTCCACGCAAGATAATGTAAACTTCTATGTGAAGAACCGTTATACCACTAGCTGGATTTGTTAACCACTTGCTTACTGGGCACTTCAACCCCCCTCCTGCCCTGACCAATTTTGAGCTTTCAGCACTGTCGCACTTTGAATGACAATTGCGCAGTCATACAACACTGTACCCAAATGAAATTTTTATCATTTTTTTTCCCACAAATAGAGCTTTCTTTTGGTGGTATTTGATCACATCTGGGATTTTTATTTTTTGCTAAACAAACAAAAAAAGATGGACATTTTTGAAAAAAAAAAAAATCATGTTTAATAGTTTGTTATAAAATTTTGCAAACAGGTAATTTTTCTCCTTCATTGATATGCGCTGATGAGGCAGCACTGGTGGGCACTGATAGGCTGCACTGATGGGCACGTATAGGCACAGATAAGGCGGCACTGATGGGCAAAGTTAAGGCGGCACTGATAGGCACAGTTAAGGCGGCACTGATGGGGACAGATAAGGCGGCACTGATGGCCACGGATGGGTGGCATGGATGGGTGGCACGGATGGGTGGCACGGATGGGTGGCACGAATGGGTGGCACGGATGGGTGGCACGGATGGGTGGCACGGATAGGTACCACTGATGGGGGGGCACTGATGGGTGGCACTGATGGGCACTTATGGGCACTGGTAGGTGACACTGATGGGCACTGATAGGTTGCACTGATGTGGGTGCTGATGGGTGGCACTGATGTGGGTGCTGATGGGTGGCACTGATGGGTGGTACTGATGGGTGGCACTGTGGGCACTGATGGGTAGCACTGTGGGCACTGATGGGTAGCACTGTGGGCACTGATGGGTGGCGCTGATTGTTGGCACTGTGGGCACTGATGGGTGACGCTGGTGGGCACTGGTAGGCAGCACTGCTGCCTATTGCCTTGTGTTAGAAGATCGCCGTGATCGGGACTGATGTCCCGATCACGGCCGCCAGTGA
The DNA here is from genome assembly GCF_042186555.1 of Aquarana catesbeiana. Lineage (NCBI taxonomy): Eukaryota > Metazoa > Chordata > Amphibia > Anura > Ranidae > Aquarana > Aquarana catesbeiana. The sequence goes on along the minus strand of NC_133325.1, from coordinate 241,683,700 downwards.
TCGGGTTTTTTTTTTCCTCCTCGCGCTGTCAGCGCGAGGAGGAAAAATAGCCGATTACCGGCTCTGTTTACATCACATGATCAGCTGTCATTGGCTGACAGCTGATCATGTGGTAAGGGGTCGGGACCAACCCCTTACTCTGATCTGTGATCAGGCGAGTCTCATAGACTCGCTGATCACCGAGCTCGCCGCGCGCGCCCTGCAGGGGGCGCGCAGGCCGCTCATGCACGGGACGACGTCAATAGACGTCGTCCCGGCAATTTAGATCCGCGCTGTTGCCGTCATTTGGCAATGGCCCGGATCTGAAGCGGTTAAAGGAGCAGTGGTTCAGTAAGGCATTCAGAGCACCAGCTGGACATTCCATCAATGAGTGTGCTGGGATGTGTGTTATGCCTAATCTGTGTGAGTCTGTGGGTTAGTACATTCTAAAGGGCCTGAAATTTGAAACCCACTGTCTTTCGCAGTTCTACAGGTGGCTCCTGGCATGGAATTTGACCTGGCCTTCCTGTTCCGAGTGAAACCTGTCCTGTTAAACTGCTGTATGGTCTTGGCCACCGTGCTGCAGCTCAGTTTCAAGGTCTTGGCAATCTTTTTATAGCCTAGGTCATCTTTATGTAGAGCAACAATTCTTTTTTTTAAAGATCCTCAGACAGGTCTTTGCAATGAGGTGCCATTTTGAACTTCCAGTGACCAGTTAGAGAGCGAAAGAGTGATAACACCAAATTTAACACACCTGTTCCCCATTCACACCTGAGACCTTGTAACACTAACGAGTCACATGACACCGGGGAGGGAAAATGGCTAATTTTGGACAGTTTTAATTAGGGGTGCACTCACTTTTGTTGTCAGCGGTTTAGACATGAATGATTTTGTGTTGAGTTATTTTGAATGAACAGCAAATTTACACTGTTATACAAGCTGTACACTCGCTACTTTACATTGTAACAAAGTGTCATTTTTTCAGTGTTGTCACATGAAAAGATATAATAAAATATTTACAAAAATGTCATGAGTGTTGTCACTTTTGTGAGATACTGTGTATATATATATATATATATATATATATATATATATATACAGTATATATGTGTGTGTGGTGTTTATTAACTTAATTCCTGTGACTGAGTGCTGCTGATGGTAGTAAAGCTGTTTCCTAGATCATAGGAGATACTATAGGTTAGGGTTCTCCAAACTATGGTCCACAGGCCAAATCAAGCTTGCTACAGAACATCATCCGGCCTGCAGCTAGGGTCAAATCTACCCTACTGCACTGTCTTTCTCCAAGTCAGCTGGTGCCAGTACCACCAGTGCCCTAGCAATTGATGATGTGCTTTCATTAGCAGGAGCACAGAGCTTTTTATGTCCTTACCTGCTCTGCCTCATGCTCTGCTGCTACACTGACTTTTGTCTATTAGACTATCTATTAGACTGTCTTGGTGGTCCAACCATATGTATGTGATTTCAATTTAGGTAGTAGATACCCAGAGAGTCTTTTCTCTCTCTTCCCCTTTTTCCTTGACTCGACTTTGGTGTACCACCAATTATATACATTTACTTCTCTATCAACTTTCCCTGTGGGCATATTGCCACCCATTGATATGGCAGAATTTATAGGGCAAGCTTGGATCGCTTTTGCGAACAATCTCCAAAAAGAATATGGACAAAATGAATCAAAAGAATCAGAATTAGCATTTTTGTTTTCTAATTTAACTAAATGGCTAGAAAAGAAATCCTCACTTTATTGGCATACCAAAACTTTTGAGGAATATATTAAGGAGGATCTGAACCCTTTAGGTCTTAGGGTTCAGATCTTCCCATCCTTTGACAACATTGACTCCACCTTTAAAACAGCCTGGGAGAACATTTTAAAATCTTGTTCTAGCCAGATGATGAGTCTGCTAACTGAAGAATACAAGAAACGATTGGTAGACATCGATAGAAATATCGATGATCTATATTCTAAGATTAACACATTCAATACCCATCCTTCTTTCCCCGAACTCAATGAAAAACTAAAGACACACATTGAATGCTATAATAAAAATATCCTTGCTAAAAAAGAAATTAAATTTCTATGTGACAAGCAGGCCTTCCATGAGGGCCGTGCCTACAAATGGCATCAACAGACAAAAAATAGAACATACCAACATCAGCAGGCACATCGTGATTATCAATCAGAATTTTCTGATACTTCCTCTATGGCCTCTAGCTTATAACAACCTTTCTCTAAAGGCACCAAGCGTACAAGAAAAGCTAAAAGACATAGAGAAGGAGGCAGTCTCGAGGGTATACCTAAACGCAGTCAGAGTAACCGAACACGCAAAACACCAATTAAAACACCTGTCCCTACTCCACAGCCATTTGAGAACCCAACAGCTCCAACTCCTATAAACACTATGATCAAAGATAATACAGTATTGACGAATGTAAGGATCCCTAGTTTATTTCAGCCAAAAAACTTGGGCACTCCTCCAGCCCCCCTAACATAGAAACTACCACAAGACAACCTCTTCCCCGATACAACATTATTAACCTCTCATCCTATCCCCTTACAGCAGACGAAACATCCGTTCTGACTAGGGGACTCACTTTTTGCCCCAGTCATAAAATAAATAAATTCAAAACAATAAAAGACTTACACCCGTTCACGCGTAAACTCCAGCTACAAAGTATGTTTGATAAAGCTGACGTGGATTCAAGCACTTTTCGATCCCTCAAGGAACGACAGGCATTGAAGGACCTAAACGCCCTTCTAGAGGAGAGCGATACCCGGGACCTTATAGACACAATAGACTTGAAATCCCTCCTTAATTCATCTATTAGCCCTAATATAAGGGATCAGACATCTTATAAATTGAAGAAAAAATCTGACCTGTATCCCTCCCCAGGTACCAATCAAGGTATATCCACTTTTCTAAAATTATCAACTCAGGAGATTAAAGATATGAATGAAAATACAAGTCTCCCAGACAATTTAACAACTAAAGAAAAACAGGCCTTTAATGCACTAGCAAATAATCCCAATTTGGTTATTAAACCCTCAGATAAGGGCAGAAATATGAATAATGATAACTATGTATCAATGTGTATGCAGATACTTAACAACACTGAATGCTATAGACCAATCAAGCTTGAAACAATCACTTTATTCAACGAGGAATTTTATATCCTCGTAGATAAAGCATTCAATAACAATATAATCTCCAACCAACTATGGAAATTTATCCGCACCCCCTTCCCCATCATCCCTACATTCTACTCCCTTCCCAAAATTCAAAAAAACAAAAAAGACCCTCCGGGGAGCCCTATTGTGTCGGGTAACGGGTCCAGAACCTCTCTAAAGTGGTAGACGAACATCTAAGACCCCTCGTATCCTCCTTACCATCATACGTAAAAGACACGATCCATTTACTTCCAATCATCGATGGTGTCTGGGTAACTGACCAGACTATTCTGGTCTCCATCGATGTAGAAACACTTTACAGTTCAATTCCTCATGATAAAGGGCTAACTTGTATTCAAAAAACTTTATCACAAACCATTCCCTCCAAGAAACCATTCAATTAATTTATATTGTTGACACTGGATTTCATACTCCGACATAATGTGTTCAGTTTTCATGGCCAGTATTTCCTCCAGGTGCAGGGCGTAGCCAGGGGCACCTGTTGTGCCCCTGGCTACGCCAATCTATACCTGGGAGAATGAGAGAGAGTTTTAATGGAGGATAAGGATCTCTCCTTGTACCTGCTCCACATTAGGTTGTGGCGCAAGTACATCGATAACATCTTCATCCTATGGGAAGGGCCCGTCGAATTACTCCATACATTGTTAAATATTTTGAATAATAACGCATTCAATCTGAAATTTACGATGGTCCACAACCATAAGTCTCTAACATTTCTGGATATTGAAATATTTAAAGATCCTAACAACTATCTAGCCTGTAAACTTCATCGCAAACCTACATCTGGAAACACAATTTTACACTCTGATAGCTTCCATCCAAGACCCTTAATTCTATCCCTTTCAGTCAACTTTTGAGGATCAAACGCAATTGTTCCAACAATGATGACTTCCTTCGAGAAGCCAGATCCCTCAAAAACCGTCTCCTAGATAGAGGGTATAGCCACAAGTGCTTGAAAAGAGCCTTCAATAAAGCTAATGCTCGTGATAGACAAGATCTATTACGATCATCTAGTAGATCCACTTCTGCTCCAAATCCCTATACCAGGATAATCACGACTTTTTCAAATCAACATATGGAGTTGAGACGTATTCTTTCCAAATATTGGCACCTCCTCACTAATGACCCAACGGTGGGCCCCTTTGTGTCACCTGACCCTCTGGTCACCTTCCGACATACTACGTCGGTGGGTGACCGACTGGTCAGAAGTGAATTCAGGGGCCTCACTCGTGGAGACCCTTGCAACACCTTGGGTACTTTCCCTTGTGGCTCCTGTGGCTACTGTCGATATATGAATACAAGGAAGAATCCACACCTCCCCAATGGATGGACATTTTCTGCTAAACACTATGCCAACTGTCAGACCACATTCGTTGTGTATTTAATACAGTGCGAATGTGGCTGTTATTATGTCGGTAAAACTATCCAGAAATTATGCAAACGCCTATATCGACATATACTGGCAATGAAAACTAAAAATCCAGACTTTCCCTCGGGACGACATATGGCCACAGTCCACGGGGATTCCTTTCCAAATATATCAGTTTTGGTCTTAGACCGGCTACACCAGACTCCTCGAGGGGGTGACTTAAACAAATTGCTCCTCCAGCGGGAGATGAGGTGGATTTCCACTTTAAATGCCACCTCACCTCCAGGCTTGAACGAGATTTTGAGCTTCAAACCTTTTCTCCAGGGATTCACGTCAGGAGGCTACGAAGGTGATATGTAGGTGCCCTCACGTCATTATCCTGATATGTCCACCTCCTTTTTACTCTGATTCCATAATTTTTTCAGCTTTATCTGTGTTTTGCATTTATCATGCATTTTTCTTGTACAACATAAATATTTGAATATCAACACACTGTGTACTGTTACCTGATGTGCTCTGTTGTTAAGTTACGATGAGGTTGCAGCTTATGCAAGCTTTGCTGTTATTCCTAGACTGTCTACATAATATATCAATCCTAGAAATGCAATGTATAGTTATAACATCTTGCTTTTCATGACTTTGTACTGTGTAAATATCGCATGAAAATGATCTCTAACTATGTGTGTATTTCTTTGTTTTTTAGCCACTACTTCTTCTGGTCTCCCACACTTCAACCATTCCGCCCATTGCAGCTAATTGACTTTAATTAGGCTAGCATCCATGATCAGGCATTAGTCGGGGTTCTCCTTGGCCCTATGCTGTCCCCCCGGCACGGGTAAGCTCCACACAATAGTGTGTGGGGCCTTACATTGGACGCCCAGCGATCCGCTATGTTCCGCCGTCCGTGCATGCGCTGTACGGCGGACTCTCGGATCAACTATGGTTGCGTCCCTCTTTCCGTGTCGGCGCGCTCTGACATCTGACGTCATCGCGCTCACCAGCTCGGTGACGCCGGACGCCGTTGCGCCGGGGGAACTAGCATTGGGCGACGTATTACCTCCTTGCTGACACTTCGGTCAGCTGTTGGGGGTGTGTCACCCAATCCATGCAGTCCTTCCCCTTGTTCTCGTCCTCTGTACTATTAGGCTTTTAATTATGAGACTTCCCGCCCCATTGGGGCGGGTTTATCCCATTATCAGCTGGCATATATCTCCAGGGAGTGCTTGTCTCCCTGTCATACATCCTGATTTTCCATCAGGAGCAGACTGGCCCGGACTCTATATCCACAGAGTAAGTACCCTTGTTTGTGTCCATTCAGACTATACTTTGTTTATACTCTAGGACTTTTGTATACTTGAATTATTTACCATATATTCACAGCATATTAGAGGAGCATTTAATATATGTTCCCATGTACAACTATATGGAACTATTGATTTACTCAGCCCTTAAAAAGCTCATCTTTATATATGGTATATGGGTTTCAGAATTTCCCTGCAACTACTCCATAGGGTCACTGCATCAAGTCCCTGGTCACCACTGCATAGTATAGTTTATATACGGTCCACTATCATATAGATCTTGACCATCTGTATATTTACTAAGCCTGGCCAGCTCCTACAGTTTACAGACATCATGTGCTATGTATATATATTACACCCTATGGCAATATAGTATACCTGACTATATACACCATCCTTATATCTTAGGACTTTGCATCCATGTCATTTTGAGCTGTTCCTTGTGGACCGTATGGGCCGGGTGTACACGACGACTCTCCTGTTGCGATGCTGCCACCCATGTAATTACATGGAGGAAATGACTTTAATATTTCCTGTCAACGTTGCAAATATAGTTTTATAGTTTTATTGCATTATATAGTTTTTATATACCTTGATTCCTCTTACCTTTATACACATCTTTACTTCCTACTTCCCTCCCACCCATAAAATCTCTGGGGTCCTCTTCCTTGTTATATATATTTTTGCTGATTTTTTGGGATGAGGTGAGAGGTGAGCCTTACTTTTCATTTAACCTTTTGTCTATTAGACTATCTATTAGACTGTCTTGGTGGTCCAACCATATGTGTGTGACTACACTGACTACAGGCACTCTGTAAGCAAGTCAAAAGTAGACCACTGATGGAGATACAAGGAGGGTTTCAGATAGAGATCCTGACATAGGAAGGTACTCTAATGGACACTCTGATGCATGGGGGGCTCCTAAGGTGGCCTCTGATGTAAGAGAAGCTCTGATGGAGACCCTAATGTAAGGGGAGACTCCTAGAGTGGTCTTTGTTGTAAGAGGGACCTGATGTAATGGGGGCTCAGATGAGGGCCCTGATGTAAGGTGGGGCTTTGTTGTAAGGGGGAACATTGTTTTACTGAAGTTCTTTCTCTTTTGTTCTAAATCATATCATGGCAGAAAAAAACAGTTAAAATGTAATTGTTTATGTATTCAGTTAGGCTTGCAAATATTTGTAAAATATGCATTGAGGCCCTCTTACTGAAAAGTATGGCTACCCCTCACTATGATAGAAAGTCCTTTCAACATTACACCAAATGCATATGTGGCAGCAAGGTGGCATGAATACCAGTGGCACTGACCACTCATTCTCCTCAAGCATCAGCCTCAACCCAGCCCACTGAAAACTCCAACCTTGTGAAACTGGTTTATTGAGAATCACTAGGGAACAGAGGACACAAATAGAAGAAGTAAGAAGTTATTCCTTGCTCCTAGGGTTAGTTTAATAAAAAGTATGCAGTTTGCAAAACAACATAGTCCCTGTAGAATATTTGGAATGCTCCTTAATTTGTGGAAGCAAATGTAGAATGTTTTGTGCTGTCATAGCAACAGGAAAATTGCATGGGGAATAGCATAGATCACTTTGGTTTAATATAGTACATTGAAATTGTTTCAATTAACTATTTGATTATGCAATGACCTTTTCAGCACCGGGATATAAATACAGATTATTGATAATTACGCAGTCAACAGCAAATAAAAAAATAAAAACAAACATGTGAGCACATCCACGGGAAAACAGTGAATAGGCAACATTTGTGTTTAGTAATTTCTATCATTTCACTTCTCATAGCCAATTTCTGCTTGAGTGAAAGTACCTTTTACCAAACATAGTGCAGTCAGAGAATAAAACACAATATAGTTTCTCTGTTTTAAGTAAAAATAAATCCTGAAGTTTCCAAAAACACCTGTATTATCTTGGAAGAAACCTTAGAAAATATAGAATAAATGCTGTTTAAACTGGATTTTAACCCATAACAGTTTCCCTTTTCTTTACGTCTTCTATCCTCTTACTCCTTTTTCATGACCCTTTCCCTTTTATCAGTTCTTATGTGGTACTCACAGGGTTGTTCTCCAGCCCCATCGAAATGTACTTTTGCTTTACTAATTTATTAATCACTTTTTTTTAAAACTAGACCGACAGTCAACAATCTACCTTTACTTTTCAATTATCTGACATTTTTTACATTTGACGGTCTATTTGATGCTTATATAATGAGATATTGCATTTGCATTTTTATTTGTCTCCTTCCAATTGAAGTAATTAGTTTGTTACCCTTTGAATATGTACCGCAATCCTTGTAAAATTCAGATTGTTCTCCTTTATTTTATTCAAAACAATAAATGAATTTGACAAGGAAATTACACACAGGTGGACTCTATTTACTAATTGGATGACTTCTGGAGGCAATTGGTTCCACTAGATTTTCGTTAGGGGTATCAGAGTAAAGGGGGCTGAATACCTATGGTGTAGGTACCATGCAGCACTTTTGCTGCACAGTCACTTTCCAAACACAGCTACGGCAACTTTTTATATATTGATTAAAATAAAATTATATATATGTTTCCTCTTTTTAGTCAGGTAATATAAAATATTTCATGCGAATATTGTATTTTATTTAGCCAGTGGGTAAAGTTTTCCTCTCCTCTTTTTAAATGTTTTTTTTTAACTACGTATTAATAAGATAAAAATGAAGTTCTTGTTTACAGATCTCAATAGCTTAAGCTGACTTTCTCTTGATAACCCATTGTGTATTGTTTAGGGATGCTGCTACCACAGGCAATCAGCTCAATATAGAGGAGTATTACTCCGTGGTAATGGCAAATGTGGATAAGTGTGTAGAAGTCGATATAGCAATTGTTAAGGCAATTGGGCAGTTCCAAAATCAGACACCATGGGTGGATAGGAAGGTGAGGGCTCTGGTTATGGCAAGGAATATCAAATTTAAATCATATGAAAAGGAGGCATATAGTGTGGCAAGGGGGAGGTTAAGAGTACGCATTAGGGAGGCTAAATGAAGGAATAGACTGAGGTTAAAGAAGAGACTGGGATGCAATAGTGCTGGAATCATGTGGAAGACTATCCAATCAACCACAGGTTGTAAAAAAAGACAGGCTGATGTGAGGCCTCTCTACCATAAGAATTGAACAGGTTACATGCCCAATTTGATCATCTAAATAAGAATGTGATTACTAAATTGTCTATCTTACTTGGGGATATAAAAATGGGACTTTATATGAGGTGTGTGTTAAAATAGCATATAGTACATATATATTTGTATAACAATACGTAGCAAACAGTAGATACATAAGAACAAATGTTTTATTGTATAATACATTCCAGCCAAAGATGGTACATATTGGAAACATTGGTCAAATAGATGCATACAGCAGTATTACATTGGAACCATAGCATTCATTAGATTGTAAAATGATAGGAACTGTTGAGAGACAGAAAAAACATAATATGGGTAACTAATAAACATGTTTAAAATGATGACCAATAGTAGATGGTAGTAGAATGAATTCATAGTAGAAACGATAGAGATTGCATCGTATTGCTCTAAGGAGCGGTGCAATCCCAGTATCTATAGTAAATATATGTACAATATATACATATATATATATACAGCAAACAGACAAACAACAGTATCCTTAAAGGATTTACTTACTGATCAACTTAAACTGTATAATATGGCTTAGATAGGAATTTTTGACAAAATTAACACATATACACACTGTTTACACCTTTTAGAACCCTTTGTGGGCTACTAGCACTCTTCCTGTAGACCGTTATGTACCATCTGACCTTTATGGATATAGCTCCCACAGTTCTTGGGCGAGATGTTCTGAGTTATCCCCTGGCTACCTACGCCATATTATACAATTTAAGTTGATCAGTAAGTCAACCATTTCAGGATACTGTTGTTTGTCCTTTTTAGTTTTATACTGCGTTGCTTTCACTGCCAATTGCGCAGTCATACGACGCTGTACCCAAACAAAATTTTTTTTTTTGGTGGTATTTGATCACCTCTGCGGTTTTTATTTTTTACGCTATAAACAAACAAAGAGCGACAATTTTGGAAAAAAAAACAATTTTGTTTATTTTTGCTATAATACATATCCAAAAAAATATATATATAAAAAAAATGTATTCATCAGTTTAGGCTGATATATATATTCTTCTACATATTTTTGGTAAAAAAAATTACAATAAGGTATATTGATTAGTTTGCTCAAAAGTTATCGCTTCTACAAACTATGGGATAGATTTAGGGACTTTTATTTTTTTAATTGTGCTTACTAGTAATGGCGATGGTCTGCGATTTTTAGCGGGACTGCGACATTGCGGCTGACAAATCTGACCCCAAATTACACTTTTTGGGGACCAGTTACATTATTACATTGATCAGTGCTATAAAAATGCACCGATCAATGTAAAAATTACACTGGGGGGAAGATGGTTAACACTAGGGGGCGATCAAGGGGTTAAGTGTGTACACTAGGTGTGTTCTAACTGTAGGGGAATGGGTCCACTGGGACATGACAGAGATCACTGTTCCCAATCACTGGTATAGGTATGGCGATTCGCGCAGCACTGCCAACCCGCTGCCGTATATCTGCATAAGCTAGTTGGCAAGTGGGTAATGTAAATTGGTGACCACCCAGCTATACTGCTGTTTTTATATATATATATATATATATATATATACATATATTTTCTATAGATGCTCGGATTGCACCTGCTCCTGAGGAAGTGAACTTTTTCACAAAACGAGTAGAACAATAGGATGCAATCTCTATTGTTTCTACTATGATTTAACTCTACTGCTATCTACTATTGATCATCATTTTAAACATGTCTATTAGTTACCCATATTATGTTTTTTCCATCTCTCAACAGTTCCTATCATTTTACAATCTAATGAATGCTATGGTTCCAATGTAATACTGCTGTATGCATCTATCTGACCAATGTTTGCAATATCTACCATCTTTGGATGGAATGTACTATACAATAAAACATTTGTTCTTATGTATCTACTGTTTGCTACGTATGGTTACATATTAAAAAGTGTATTCTGTCAGGCCTGGATAGCTACCAATTTGCCTTTAGAGCTAATCAGTCCACAGAAGATGCTATTGCATTAAAGCATTACTAAATCCACGACAATAAAATCAGTCTGTATATGCAGTAAAGCACGCTTGTTATACTCACTGTGGAACCTGAGGGGTTAATCCTCCACATTGTGTAAAAAGGCTGTTTGATCCCCCCATTCTTTTATTGTCCCCAATCCATCTGCTGATAGTACAGAGAATTGGTGCACTGCACTCTGCACATGCTCAGTTTGGTGTGTATTGCTAGAGAGTTTTTAATTTTTTTGAGAAGGTGCATGTGATCAGCCCAGGGCCAATCAGCACTGTCCAGACGGAGGGTCAGGAGTCATTAGGCCTCATAGGACAGCCAGAGGAGTATGAAAACTCCTCCTACAAGCTTTGACCAGTGCTCGGCCAGACACTGATAGAAGTCACAAGATGTTATATACTGCTGATGAGAAAAGGTATTTAGCAGTTTATATTTACTAAAATAATTGCATTTTCTGTGTACTGTGGAAGACCAGATATAGTGAATGCAGGGCCCTGGGTTTAGTAACAGTTTAACTTTACATTCTGTACTGACCCATTTGGAAGGGAAAAACAGCTATGCTTGTATGCTTTTTATTGTTTTCAGTTCAGCATTTAATACAATCTTACCAATGAAACGTGTTGCTAAGTTAAATTCGCTGGGGTTAAGCCCAACCCTTTGTAACTGGATTCTGAATTTTCTGGCCGATAGGCAGCAGATGGTAAAGGTTGGTAGTTGCTACTCATCAACACTGTCACTTAGTACAGGGGGGGCACAGGGGTGTGTGCTAAGCCACTTTTTGTTTACTTTATATATTTATGATTGTGTCTCCTGCTTCGTGGTGACCTCTGTTCTAAAATTTGCAGATGACACCACATTAATTAGGAGAGTTTACACTTGTTTCAAAACATGGCTTCAGATACGCTTTGTTAAAGCTCTCTGAACGCCAGTCAAAGCTCCTGTCACTAAATAAAATGGTTAGCTTACAGTCCTGATTTCACCTTGCTTTTGCTTGGTGCTTCGATGAGGCTTCAATGAGTCTTCGGTGGGGCTTCGATAAGGCATTGGTGGAGCTTCGATAGGGCTTTGGTGGGGCTTCAGTGGGGCTTCAAGCGAGCTTTGCCATAGACTTCTATGGAGGCTTTGAAGATGCTTTGAAGCACCACTGAAGCTACATTGGGTATAATTTTTGACGCAAAGCCGAAGCAAAGCAAGGCAAAAGCAAGGTGTAAACAGGACTATAAGCTAACCATTTTATTTAGTGACATGAGCTTTGACTGGCATTCAGAGAGCTTTAACAAAGTCTGTCCAAAACCTTGTTTTGAAGCAAGTGTAAACTAGCCGTAAATGTGTGTTGAAGCCAAAGCAAATGTAAATGAACCCTAATAGGTGGCAATGAGGCTGCATATTGGCAGGATATAGGAAACCTAGTGGGTTGGTGCAAAGAAAATATTTCTAAGCTAAATGTGAATAAAATAAAGGAAATAATTTTTTTAAAAAGTAGAGAGACAAGCTATAAGCCAGTTTTGATTGATGGGGCAGATGCTGAGAAAGTATAGGAGTTCAGTTTCTTAGGAACAATAATTAGGGAGGATCTGTCACGGACAGGGCACATATCCTATCTGGTGGGCAAGACTCATTAGGGATTGTATTAGGCAAGACTCATTAGGTGGGCAAGACTCATTAGGGATTGTATTAGGCAAGACTCATTAGGGATGTATTTCTTCAGAAATCGGTGGAGGGCAGTCTTTTCCGAGCAGGTCCTCCTTAGCTTCTATAAGGCTGCCATTGAGCGTGTGCTGGCTTATGTCTCTCTGTAGCAAGGGATATTGGTCCATGACAGAAATATCTAACAGAGGGTAATAAAAACAGCACAGAAGATTTGGTAAATTGCTGGAAGTTGGATAGTCAAGAAGGCACCTCATCCCTATGAAGAAATTACTTAATCAAATATATAAAAAAATATGAATTTATTTATACAAAGTGTATAAACGAGTAACCAGCAGTGACTTCTTGCTCTACATGTTTCGCCATGCAATAGCTTCCTCAGGAGGCTTCCAACAAGCACTGCATAGCATGGTAACTAAAGGTCAAAAACAGTACATTAAAATCAGTATTTAATAATAGGAACAATATTTTAAACACATCAAAAATAGAAATTAAATTATCTTGGAGATACAAGAGTACCCCCCCACTGTGTCCCCACCTGAACTGTGCAACATGTCCTATGTATGGAGGTCGCGACCCTGATGTCTCAAGGACATTGAAAACATATGGAGATATCTGGTGTACACAGATAAGGACATACATGCCCCATAAATCTGAGGATTACACAGAAAAGGGGATACACGATGAGCTTAGACTAACAAGAATCAAAAAAATCAACAAAAATATCTTTCTGACAATAAAAAATAATAAATATATTCAAACCTCGGAAAGCAGATGTGGGAACCAACTACTGGTACTGGATGGTATCATAGCAGGTGATACTTCCAAACGGCTAGTAGATCTGAGGGTTAATTTTCCCAGAAGAGAACTTCTAAGTGGTCAAATACCCTAATCAATAGCCAAACAAAAACAACAAAGAGGAAACATTCATATCTAATCTGCTAACTTCCAGTCCTAGTAGTTCCCATCAATATCTGAGCGTTATTACCTTCCAACTCAGCCGTTGCCTGTCTACAGAAAAAGGGATCTATTTTTTACCCCCTCCACCTCACCGGCCAATGAGGCGCAGACCCCGAGAAGTCACCACCACGCAAGTGCAAGTGGTGCTGGAAGTGACACAAGCACGGCAACCACCCAGCACAATGACATGGCGCCGGAAATTATGTCACATGCAGGCGCAACCTACATACGATGCCATGATGGAAAGTCTGTCCTCAGCTGGGTGTAACCTATAGCTGTTCAAGCCAATAAACATCCAGATTACGGGACGCAATGTGCAAGTGGCTGGTGGCGCCAAATCCCCAACACATATAGGAGATTCCCCCCACAGGGTTAGCAGAGAAGACACCCTGGGTGTCCGTATGATCACCTATCTCCATTTCAATGTACTTAAGGGTAACAAAATTTTATCAAATATTGCCAATGAAGGCCAGTCATGGGAAAAAGGAACAAATCCCAGGTCTGTAAAATATTAAATAAATTCCAACAAATTTGTAGATTTCAGTTCATGGAGGGAGAAAGATAGAACAAATAGGGACCTCTCAGGCCAAGGTAAAAGCGAGTAAGAAAACATAAATATATACACATGAAAAACAAACATATTAAATATTCAGTTAATTAGGATCCAACATAATGGATCCCAATCTTAAGACATTTTAGTTGAATCTGAATCTCTCGAAAAGAGAGATTAGTATGGCTCTAAAGAAAGGGTTTATAGCTAATGGACTCATTCAGTCCAGGATGTTTTGTAGCTGATAGCGTGTGGATCCATTTAGTTTCGGGCTGTAAAAGGAGTTTGTCCACACCACCCCCTCTTTCATATAACGGGATGTGATCCAATGCAAATAATTTCATTTTAGACAGTGAGAAATTGTGATAAAGTCACATATGTCTACTAATTGGGGTCTCCATTTTTTTCTTAGAGACCAAGGACACATGGTCCCGGACCCTGTGAAAAAAAGGTCTTTTTGTTTTGCCCATGTAAAAGGCCTTACAATCGCATTCCATAAGGTACACTACTTCAATTGTCTGACAATCGGCGTAAAAATTAGGTCTATATTGCAAAAACAAAATATACAATATTTACAAAAATTACAATTCCTGCAGGGCCTAGTCCTAGTTATTTTACGAGCAGGATTTTTAGCTGTAGTTGTTAAATGACTATGTATAAGATGATCTCTAATCGATTGGGATCGCCTATAGGTAATTTGAGGACATGGACTTATGTATTTTGAGACAACGTCGTCAGCGACTAACAGATGCCAATATTTTTTAATGACATCCTGTATCCGACGATGCTGTCCTGAAAATCTAGTTATCAATCAAACCTTTTGATCTGTGCTTAGTACCTTTTTTGAAAAGATTAAAGTATCTCTCTCCTTTTGATTGACCCTATGGTAGGCCTTTTTGCAGACACGACCGACTATAACCTCTCAGTAAGAGACGGTCTCACAGGTCTTTGTCTTTGATCTCCAAGTCTTTTTGTCGACTGCAATTCCTTTTTAGCATGAGATACTGGCTATAAGGTATGCTGGAGACAAGGGATCTGGGATGGGAACTACTGGAATGTAAAATCGTATTCCCCGCTGAAGAGTTACTATACAGTGAAGAACCTAGACTTCCACCTCCATTGAGGAAAATTAAGATATCTAGAAAACGAATAGCCTTTTGATCGTAATTCATCGTAAATCTCCAGTTAATATTAAGAAGATATCATCAATAAATCTTCGCCAAATTAATACCTTACTTAGACTATCTTGCAATTCTTCACAAGTAAATAGATATCGCTCCCACCCCCCCAGGTACAGGTTTGCATATGAGGGGGCACAACGCGTCCCCATTGCAACACTCTGCACCTGCAGATAGTGGGAGCGATTGAACAAAAAAATGTTGTTAGTCAAGATGAAATACAATAAGCCCAGAATGAACTCATTGTTTGTAGCAGCTCTGCTACCTCTTTCTACAATAAAGCTCTCCACAACCCGAACCCCCAAATCATGGGGAATCAAGTTGTAGAGAGCCTCCACGTTGATGGCCACCAGCCAAGCCCCCTCAGGCACTACCACTCAATCAAGGGCCCTCAATAGATCGGCAGTTTCCTGAATATGGGAGCTGAGAGCTACCACATGGGGCCACAAGTAGTCATCGACTAACTGACTGGTGGATTCTGTCAGACAACCGTTCCCAGATGCAATGGGTCGTCTAGGAGGGTGGATCATACTTTTGTGTATCTTAGGTAATGCATACAGGGTGGGCATTCTGGGAGCCTTCACTGAAAGAAACTCCCACGTTTTTCTATCAATGATGTCTTTATGAAAAGCCTGAGCAATTAGGTTAGCATAATTAATTCTAATCCGCTCAACTTGATATCCTGGTATAGTGATACACCAGTGATGATTTTTTAGTATATCCATTACCATCTTCTCATATTTTGTAAGATCCATCACCACTATGTTACCACCTTTATCTGAAGGCTTAATGATTATATTTAGATTTTTTTTAAGGGTAGTTAATGCTTTTTGATGAGCTAGACTAAGATTTGATGATTGGTTGTTATTCAAGTTGATAGATTGAAGTTCTTTGGTGACTTGTATAAAAGTCCAAATATTGGGGTTCCTTTGTAGAACCTGTACAAGTGAGGGGGTGGGAAACATCTTTCAACAGCTGATAGATTAGAAACAGAAGGATCATTACAATGGTTACTAGATGGATCATCAAATGAATCATCCATGGGATTACCTTCCTCCCTTAACTCCATTAATTCCTCAATAGCTTTTATGCCATTTCCCCAAATCATTGGATGGGAATCTAGACCTAGATGAGGAATATTTTTTTATCAAAGATAGTTTTATACATCCATTTTCTGGCAAATAACTGAACATCTTTTACTACTTCAAAGCTGTCAGTTTTTTGAGTAGGGCAAAAAGTGAGACCAAGACATAGAAAGTGGATTTGATCCTGGGTTAAAATGTGAGAAGATAAATGAATTACTTGGAACCTATCTTGTTCACTACAGGTGTCGGTGATTGAGTGTTGTACATCTTTTTGGGATCTTGAGTGGGCTGTGAGACAAAGATCAGTGATGTGCGCACATCCCCCAAAGGGGGTGTAGGATGACAGTCCCCCAAAAGATGCACATGAGCTCACCTTAGAGGCCGGTACATTTTGTGCAAGAGATGAAGAAGAAATAGACCCAGTATAGCCAGAAGCAGTAGAACGTGCAAGTGAGTGAGAGTGAGGAGCTTGTCGATTACGATCATTGTGTGAAGTGCATTTAGATGTCGATGTTTGAGGACCAGATCCATCTCTTTGTTTTTGTGGTCCCATTTTTTTCTGGTCGTCGCTGTGCCTGAGATGAGGAAACGGAAGAAACAGATGATCCATCGGAGTCACTGGGGTCATTGGGGACATTGCTATGCTGATTGGTTTTATTCCTATTCCTTTTGTTGTCATGTGCTCATCTATATGCTTGATTCAGATCGTAAGCTATATTATCTTGGTAGTATTTTTTATCTTTTGTCTTCAATTTATTTTTGGAAATATCTTTTATTCCAAAAAAGGCATGATTTTTTCTCCAATAACCTCTTCAAAGTGACAAAAAAGCGATCCAGATTAATGCCTCCAAATGAAGCACCCTGTGCTTTATGGATCTGATTTATTAGTCCATCAAATGCTTCCCCCTGATAATTGGCCATTATTATAAACCAAAATGCCAATGACTGAACAAAAAAATTAACAATTGAATACAAAAAGGTACTATAAATACAATTATTTGGGGGCGTGGCCTGAAGCTGCATGTGGTAAGATGTGCCTGAGCTGAGCTCCGCCAACGAGATCCTGAATCTATCATCCTGTCCCTCTCTTCTCGAGACATCCATCCATTATCTTACCTGCAGTGCCTCGGTGACCCCTGGAGAGTTGTCGCCACCTGGCAAACAGGCCGACACGGTCGCTAAACTTGATCGATTCCGCCAACAGGACAGAAACCCGCAGGCCAAAGATGGTGGCTCCCCCTCTACCACCTACGCGGCTGATAAAGCAGAAATCCGGGAGGCAATCGCTACCTGCCAGACCTCCCTCTCTACGAGGATTGAGGAGGTGAAGGTGGACATCTCCCTACTCTGCCAGGATATGCAACACCTGCGAGAGAGAGTGGATGTGTCGAATCAACGCCTGGGACGAGTGGAGGAAGCCCTCCCGCCCCTGCATGACTTGGCAGATTAGGCACACCGCCTCATCACCCAGCTCAAGCAGAAACAGGATGATTTGGAGAATCGTTTGAGGCGGAACAATCTTTGCTTCATAGGCCTCCTGGAAAGAGAAGAGGGTAACAACCCAGCCACATTCCTGGAAGACCTGCTAATCAACATCTATGGCAGGGAGGTCTTCACACAATCGTTTGTTGTGGAGCGAGCTCACCGTATGCCTGCAAAAAAAAAACACCTCAGGGAGCACCTCCATGTGTCTTTTGCAAAGTTTCTCAACTACAGGGATCGTGATGCCATCCTGCGACTAGCTCGGGAGAGGGGTAATATCCCCCCGCATAACCACAAGATTTTGGCATTCCTCGACTTTTCAGCGGAGGTGCAGCGAAAACGCAGTCAGTTCACAGCCACCTGAAGTACTCATGCTATTCACACTCCTCATTGTCTCATATAGACTATATATAGCTGTCCCGTGCCTTAATCCCTAGGTTGAGGGCTGCAGGATTTGGCACCCGAATATTATCAGACCACTCCCCGTTTTGGATTTAACTCTCTTCATACACTGCTCCACCATCCTTGAATTGGAGATTGAATCCATTCTGCCTAACCATTCTCCCTGATAGTGACAGGTTGGCTTTGGAATGGACAATTTTCTTTAATAACAATGCAGATACAGCCTCTCCTTTAGTGATCTGGGAAACCTTTAAGAAACATGCCAGACTATTACTTACTGAATCCATTTCTAGGTTTAAAAGCAATTCTAGCAGATTATGCAGATTAAGCAGATTAAGACGATTACGTACATGCCATGACTCCGCTGATGGTGTCGGTGGAAAGCTATGTCTCCTCACCGTCATCTGACTCCCTGGCACAATTGAAACTGCAGACCAGGGTGGTGGACTAGCTGTGCCAGGAACGTGCTAAACAGGTTGTTTTTTAGCAAACAAAAGATCTTTGAGCAAGGCGAGCGCCCGGGTAAATTACTAGCCTATTTGGTGCATCTGGACTCCAGACTCCCAGTGATAATTACCTTGCACTCAGCCACGGTAGGGGACATCACAGACCCCACAATCATTGCCAGGGAATTTGTGGATTTCTTCTGTGAAGTCTACACATCCAAAGTGCACTATCCTCTTCAGGATCTCCTAACCCTTCTTGAGACACTGGATCTCCCCAAACTATCTGCCAAACAGGTTGATCTGTTGGAGGCCCCGATCTCAGCAGATGACATTACTAGCCTAATTTGCAAAGGCTAAAGCGCCGGGCTATGATGACTTGCCCGTCGAGTTCTATGTCCATTTTTGCTGATTGTTTGAAATTCAAACAAATAATTGTATTTATTTTTTGCCGGCATGAAGCCAGTTTGATCTGAGTGTATCAATGAGAGAATTACTTTGGTTAGGCGTAGAGCAGGGATTTTGGCCAAAATTTTGATGTCTGTTTGTAGTAGGGAAAGATTCTGCACTATGGGGGTCTTTACCCGGTTTAGGGATAAGGACTATGATCGCTTCCCTCATAGATTCAGGAAGGGTTGTGGCTTTGAATATGCAGACTGCAGACCAGGGTGGTGGACTAGCTGTGCCAGGAACGCGCTAAACAGGTTGTTTTTTAGCAAACAAAAGATCTTTGAGCAAGGCGAGCGCCCGGGTAAATTACTAGCCTATTTGGTGCATCTGGACTCCAGACTCCCAGTGATAATTACCTTGCACTTAGCCACGGTAGGGGACATCACAGACCCCACAATCATTGCCAGGGAATTTGTGGATTTCTTCTGTGAAGTCTACACATCCAAAGTGCACTATCCTCTTCAGGATCTCCTAACCCTTCTTGAGACACTGGATCTCCCCAAACTATCTGCCAAACAGGTTGATCTGTTGGAGGCCCCGATCTCAGCAGATGACATTACTAGCCTAATTTGCAAAGGCTAAAGCGCCGGGCTATGATGACTTGCCCGTCAAGTTCTATGTCCATTTTTGCTGATTGTTTGAAATTCAAACAAATAATTGTATTTATTTTTTGCCGGCATGAAGCCAGTTTGATCTGAGTGTATCAATGAGAGAATTACTTTTGTTAGGCGTAGAGCAGGGATTTTGGCCAAAATTTTGATGTCTGTTTGTAGTAGGGAAAGATTTTGCACTATGGGGGTCTTTACCCGGTTTAGGGATAAGGACTATGATCGCTTCCCTCATAGATTCAGGAAGGGTTGTGGCTTTGAATATGGCCTGATAGAGGGCCAGAAGTCCTAGTCCCTAGAAAAGATCTCTTTTCGAGAGATTCAGATTCAACCAAAATGTCTTAAGATTGGGATCCATTATGTTGAATCCTAATTAACTGAGTGTTTATTATGTTTGTTTTTCATGTGTATATATTTATGTTTTCTTACTCGCTTTTACCTTGGCCGAGAGGTTCCCTATTCCGTCTTTCTCCCTCCCTGAACTGTGGATTTTACATTCCTTCTTCCTATATGGAAATCTAATATTTATTTGTTGGAATTTATTTAATATTTTACAGACCTGGGATTTGTTCCTTTTTTCCATGACTGGCCTTCATTGGCAATATTTGATCAAATTTTGTTACCCTTAAGTACATTGAAATGGAGATAGGTGATCATATGGACGCCCAGGGCGTCTTCTCTGCTAACCCTGTGGGGGGAACCTCCTATATGTGTTGGGGAGTTGGCGCCACCAGCCACTTGCACATTGCGTCCTGTAATCTGGATGTTTATTGGCTTGAACAGCAAGAGGTTACACCCAGCTGAGAGCCTCATTGACGTCATTGGATGCCGGTGCGGTGGAGGGGATCTAAATAGATCCCTTTTTCTTCAAATAGGCAGCGGCTGAGTTGGGAGCAGGGCGATACTTGATGCTTCAAATCAGTGAAAGGTAATAATGCTCAGATATTGGTGGGAACCACTAGGACTGTAAGTTAGCAGATTAGATATAAATGTTTCTTCTTTCCTGTTTTTGTTTGGCAGTTGATTAGGGTGTTTGACCATTTGGAAGATCTCTTCTGGGAAAATCAACCCTCAGATCTACTAACCGTATGGAAGTATCACCTGCTATGATACCATCCATTACCAGTAGTTGGTTCCCACATCTGCTTTCCGAGGTTTGAATATATTTAATTTTTTTTATGGTCAGAAAGATACTTTTGTTGATTTTTTTGATTCTTGTTAGTCTAAGCTCATCATTCCTTTTGGGCAGGAGTGTGACCAAATCCCCATATTTTTTTGAAAATTTTTGGGTGTTTTAAATAGCCTTGCAGGAGGTAAATGTCTTTTTTGCATGTGTACTCTGTAATATTTTGTTCTGTTTTATGGTTTAATGGCTGCACCATATTTAATGCATCTTTTAGGGTATGCCCCCCAAATATCTTGTTTGTCTATTGTATAGATTCTGACCAAATCCTTTTGGGCAGGAGCACCCCACTCCCTCATCATTGCCTCTCATCATTGTCCACCTGTGTCATAGGTAGAGTCCTTTAGTTCTCCCATATAGAGGAGTGTATTTCTCCCATGGTTCAGAGAAGCAGGATCTCCTAATTTTATGGATAGCGTAGGACCCACTAACAATTGGGTACTTTGTCGCAGTAAGTGGTTTTAAGCACCATATAGCAATATGGTGTGATCAAATCCCCATATTTTTTTGAAAATGTTCAGGTGTTTTAAATAGCCTTGCAGGAGGTAAATGTCTTTTTTGCATGTGTGCGCTGTAATATTTTTTTCTGTTTTGTGGTCTTATGGCTGCACCATCTTTAATGCATCTTTTAGAGCGTGCCCCCCAATTATCTTGTTTGTTTAAGCTCATCATGTATCCCCCTTTTCTAGATAATCCTCAGCCTTATGGAGATCGCGACCTCCATACATAGGACATGTTCCACAATTCAGGTGGGGACACAGTGGGGGGTACTCTTGGTCTAATTGTATCTGTGAGATAATTTAATTTCTATTTTTGATGAGTTTGATTTGATTGATTAAAGATAATTTCTATTTTTGATATGTTTAAAATATTGTTCCTATTATTAAATACTGATTTTAATGTACTGTTTTTCACCTATAGTTACCATGCTATGCAGTGCTTGTTGGAAGTCTCCTGAGGAAGCCATTGCATGGAGAAACATGTAGAGCACAGACGATTATTAAGGGGGTGTATTTACTGTGTATTGAAGAACTGAGGGAGGGGAGATACCTCCAGAGAGATATTAATATCCTGAAGGATAGTTCCCATCCTGTGAACGCCTTGTTTACAGTACTACCTTCTGGCAGGTAATTTAGGAGTATTTTCTCCCATACCACCACTGCAAAAATGCTTCTTTCCACAGTCCAGAAGAAACAGCAAAGGCGCCTCTTAGTAAGATAGTATTATTTAATGATACAATTCCATTAAAATCACTCACATGTAAAAACTTGTTAGTCCGGCACGGGAAGTTACAGTAGAGGCCATACGTGGTTTCTGCACTCTCAGATGGAATAGAGCCTTGTTCCTCTGCGCTGCCGGCTTGTGTATTCAGCGCAGACTTCCGGGATCCGATCGTGATCCAAGACGAGGCTTGCACCTCCGCTGGGCAGTCGAATGGAGGGCTGGAACGCAGATTCAATGGTATGGGCTGTACTGCTGTTAAACAGCGCGTTTCAGAGCATGCGCATTCGGGCGCCCTCCTTTCTCAAGCTAGGGAAGATTGGTTTATTTGCAGCCTATTTAAGTGCTCTCCTAGCACTGCCGCAAAGTGGATACAATTAATAATGCGGGGATAAAATTGCAGATCTTAAATAAAGGGATATATAAAGGAAGAGCAGAATTAAAATATGTGCATGTGCATTGTGTTAATATGCACCTTGCCTTTTTTGTATTGATTTTCCATTCTATACTGGGTAATAATTATATATGTATTGTAACGAGCCCCTTTGCTCGCTCGGTTCCACTCTCCCGACACTCCTCTGCAGCTATTGAATCAGACTGCAGATCGCAACATCTGATTGCTCAGTCATCCAATGCTCCGGGATTAGAACTACAGCTCTGTGCCGTTCTAGTCCAATTGTGATAGCTCAGAACAAACACCAGGCAGGCTGTATGTAAGTTCAAACAGGAATATCCTTTATTGCAAAATACAGGCTTTTATAAACTCAAAGTGGAGGTGCAGACCTCCTGCTCATATTACTCTAACAATACAGCTGTAACCTAATTAACCTAATTAACATGAGCTAATTAACTAATCCCTTTAGACAGCCTAGATGACTCAGACATGACCGTTAGGCCAGACTGGCCGTCTTGTAGTTCAGAAAATCCAATCAACATTATCACAATCAACATAGACTCTTCTTCACACAATAGCAGAGTTAATTAACACAAATAACAATGGGGATCTAATGACTCTTAGATCCCATAGTATAGACTTATTTACAATACACATTTTAGCAGACAATAGACAGACAGGTGTTGGAATTTACATCAGCATCTCCTAACAGTATCTGTCCCAGCATTATGAATCAGCTACTATTCCAATATGGCAAATCCAGGGTCCCCAGAGTCTGTGTGTCCTGGGGGACCAGGACCCGAATCCACAGTAATACCACCTCAAGGGTCCCCTGGCATACAGCTCACAAAGAGCACCGTTCCCCCAAATGCAAGGGCATCCGATCGATCGGCAAGAGGCTAGCATACAGTCCCCTCCAAAAGTCTCTTTCCCAGCTAGGTCTGTCACATGTATTATTACGAATACACTTGAAATAAAAAAAACACATATATAATCGAAAACGAAAAATATATATAGAACACAGATGAAAATACATATAAATAAAATATTTATCCTTACCCCCCATATATTATTGCATATTTTTGAACACATAGTATTTTATCTTACAACCTATTGTTATTCCATTCATATGTATCTGGTCTATATACTTTCACATGGTCACAGATACATATATACATATTTATTATCTAGTCCTCATTAAAAATTGAGTCTTCTCTTCCTTAGGGGTGGATTTTATTATGGAAATAGAATCTCTAAAATTTAGTATCCTAGACCAATTATATGGCTCATTACCTCCATCCATCTTTAGCCCAGATGTTTCTTTGGATAAAAATGTACGGTACGACGGGGCAGGAGGCGGAGCCTAGCGGAGCAGACATGCATTGTTAGAGCTCCACACCGCTGAGGAGAGAAGAGAAGGACAAAGCGGAGCCTGCAGACTCAAAAGGTATCCATTTGAACCTTTTTGCCCCTGGGAACAAACTGTGAAAGTTTGGGCAGGAAATATGGTACTGGGAGGAAACCGTGGCAGAAATAAAAATCACCTCACAAAGAGCTCACAGGCACTCACTGCAGCTGAAGCAGCTCCAGTCACCTCACAAGATACAGCATCAGGGCGCTCTCACAGACAGAAAATGTCACAGCAAGACTCTCCATTTGAGTCAGATACAGAACAAATCCTCTCACAAACTTCTCCACAAGCCTTCTCAGTATCCCCAGTAATATTATTACAATTTGAAAAGATGCTTCATAAGGCTTTAAAACAAACCTCAGACCAAATAACAAAAAGCCTAACCAAAGAAATAAGAGAGCTGGGAAACCGCACCGCAGCCTTAGAAATAAAAATGGATGAAATTGAAATTACAACCCAAGAAAATATAACAGAATTGGAACAATTAAAAGAAGAGAATTTAATACTTCAAACTAAGCTCGAAGATTACGAAAATAGAGCCAGACGTTCAAACTTGCGCATAAGGGGAATACCTGAAACTGTGACAGACCTGCAATCTACTATTACTGCTCTATTACAAGAACTAAAGCCAGATATCCCTATTGAACGTTTAGAACTGGACAGAGTACACAGAGCCCTCACAGCCAAAAAGAAAGATGGACCCCCACGTGATATAATCACAAAATTTCATTATTACAGAACGAAAGAACAAATACTAATTGCTGCAAGAGAAAAAAAGGAACTTAATTTTCAAGGACACAATTATCAAATTTTTGCTGACCTATCCCAACTTACTATTACTAAAAGACGATCCATGAAAGCCCAACTAATGGAACTGCAACGCCACAACATTATGTATCAATGGGGCTTCCCCTTTTCAGTCAGATTTAACTACCAAGGTACAATTTACAGAAGCAGATCAGCAGATGAACTACAACAAACCCTTTTAAAATTAAATCTGACAGAACCCACAAGCAGCAACACCCCCACACGCAGAAGAATGGCATCATCTTCACCTTCAGGCAGCACCCAGAAAATTTCTGAACAAAATGGGAATCATTATTCTCACAAAAGAGGCCGTTATGCCACATCATCCATGGACCAAGAAGATTCAATGGACTGACATCCTAATTCCTGATATCTCTTCATTTACTATACTAAGAGATGGTTCTCTATAAAAAAAAACCTGTATTTATAACTGAATGTAACTGCATTCTGATAGTCGCACACTGTGTGGGATCATGTTACATTCCAGTTATATTTCTTATTACTTCTGATTCATATAGCCTTTGAATATATAAGTGAAATAAGGAAATTCTTGTTCAGTTATATATTATCAGGTAATAACAATAGATTTATTACTTTTTAGGACAAATATGTTCAATAATCCAGAAGTAATGGAAGCTTTTTCTTTCTTTTCTTAAAACAAATATATTATTACCTAACTAGTTCCTAGAATTATGTTTTTGTTTATTCTAATCTGAAGCAATACAACCTCAATTTTATGAGTTAACATATCTAAACAGTTACATATGAATAAAATATGTAATTGTTTACTCTAAAAGGGTTAAAATCCCCAAATAATTCAAACTATCTTCATCAATACCAAAGTTATTAACAGTACCTTTCTAACTGAATTATTTAGCCTAGGGCAAGACTAACCATATACAACCACCCTGGAATAAATAATTTCAACAAAAACTATATTCTGCACTCCAATTAATGAAACATCATTTTGATGTCTTTTGACATAGCACTTCCTTCCTGTAAGCGGAAGATCCGTGTACCCCCATTAGCCCTCCTCATTCTCCCAACCATATTATGTGGGAATGTGACGAAGGCACTTATTCCCCTGAGAGAGATATTTATTCTCTTTCACGGGTAAATTGTGATTACTTGCAAAAAATAATTTATACAATGTATCATCTAATCTCATATGTTTTTTGTTTACTCTTTACTCCAGAATTCACTGGTTTCTTTTCTATCTATTCATCTCTTCAGTCCACACAGGTTGATCTGCGCAGTCAGCTCTGCATAACAAAAAGTAAGTCAAAACTATTTGATCTATTGCCATGGCACCACTGAATATACTTTCCCTGAATGTTCAGGGAATAAATGTCCCTCAAAAAAGGACCAAAGCCTTCCGTACTTTCCATAACAAGAAGGCTCACATAGTATGCCTCCAAGAAACACACTTCACCAAAGATTCTACTCCAAAATATATTTCTCCTTTTTATCAACAAATTTACACGGCTTCTGCCTGTACCAAGCAAAGGGGAACTCTAATTGCATTTCACCGATCCACACCATTCACCTTATCATCAGAAATTAAAGACCCAGAAGGTAGATACCTGATACTCATGGGTTATATAATGGATACAGCAATCACGGTGATTTCCTACTACGCTCCTAACAAACAACCTACACCATTCCTCTCACATATATTACAAGTGATTAATACACACAAAATAGGAACAGTGATAATGTGTGGGGATTCGAACCAGGTCCTCCTCCCATTTCTAGATAAATCACCTTTTACACCATCCAAAATAACCTCTAGATTACCTTTTTCTCAACTTCTTTCCAAATACAATCTGGTAGATTCATGGAGAGAAAGTAACCCAATGAAAAAGAAATTCACTTATTTCTCGCACCCTCATCAAACCTTCACCAGAATAGATCATATTTTTCTAACAATAGGAATGATACCAGAAATTATTGCATCAGATATAATTCCGATTCCGTGGTCTGACCATAATGCAGTATACACTACTATAGCCTCAGCCATACCAAAAGCGCATGACCCAACGTGGTACTTACCGGACATAATGCTCAAACACCCACTACATCAGATGGCCATTGAACAAGCTTTAAAGGAATACATATCAATTAATAATACAACAGACATCTCCCCAATAACACTGTGGGAAGCTCAGAAGCCTGTCTTGCGTGGTACAATACAAAGACAAATGGCAATATTTAAACGGGAACGCAAAAATCTAGCAAAAAAACTAGAACTCAATTTTAATGCAGCCTACATATCATTTCAAGATAATCCATCTCGGAGTACAAAATCTCATCTGGAAAAATCTAGATTGGAATACGATCTATTTCTCACTGAGTCAGTTGATAAATCCCTCAAACGCTCCAAACACAATTTCTACATGAATACAAACAAACCAGGTACATATTTGGCTCGGGCATTAAATTCAACTAACAAATCTTTCAAACCAATACGTTTGAAATGATCAAAAAATGTTTACACTTGTAATCCAGTTAAAATAGTCCATAAATTTCACTCACATCTCGCAACTTTATACAAGACAAACAATGAATTTAATCCTACAGAGGCTGAATCCTTCTTCTCAAAAATAACCTTACCTGAGTTATCTCAGAATCAAAAAAGCAGTTTGGATGAGCCTATAACTATAGATGAAGTTGCTAACGCCATAAAAGACCTAAAACTTAACAAAAGACCAGGCCCAGACGGCTACTCGGCTTTATACTATAAAACATTCTCAGAAATACTCTCTCCCATTCTCACTGAAACTTTTAACAAACTTCTAGATGGACATTCTTTTCGGCAAGAAACACTAATGGCAATTGTTTGTATGATCCCAAAACCCCTTTCTGATGATACTTCCTGTGTGAATTATCGGCCTATCTCTCTGTTAAACCTCGATATTAAATTATTAGCAAAAATAATAGCAAAACGCCTCAATAGCATTATAGGAAAATTAATACATAGAGATCAAGTAGGCTTCATGCCAAATAGACAGGCAGGCGATAATATACGCAGGGCAGTGTTATTGGCACATATTGCTAAAAAACCGAAAATCCCTTTATGTTTTCTATCTCTCGATATTAAGAGGGCATTTGACACAGTATCCTGGCAATATATGCAATATTCATTACAAAAATGTGGTTTTGGACCCCACTTTTTCCTTGTCAAAAGAAGTTTATTGAGTATACAATGTTATAAAGATACATAAAGTAAGTTTACAAGGATCTATAAAGTAAGCTCATTGTTTTACAGTAGGGTTTATATAGGTAAATATCATGAAATTTCAAATATTAAACATTGGGTTCACGTAAACCTAAATTAAAGATATATATCATTTCCTTAGTTACTTTTGTAGGTATTTAAATGATTTATACCTACTATACATATTGTTTACAAGTAGAGTGTATATAGGTCAAATAAATTCTGATAATGAGCTTTAATCGTAAGGTGGAGAAAAGGAAAGAGAAAGAAGAAAAAGGGTTGAAAGGTAGAGGTATGGTCCACAAGGTTGTCCCGCTCGTCAGTTTATTATTCTTTTTAGTTCTCTTTGAAGCCTTAGAATGGGTGTCTCTGTAAGTCATTTAATCTGTTACCATGGCAACAGGACAGAGTCATTGAAATTTGACAGGAACTGTTGTTTTATCCAAGGGTGCCAAAGTTTTTCAAATTTTGGAATTTGATTTTGATCGATGGCTACCATCTTAGCATGGGACATTGTATTATTCATTCTGTGAATTGTTTCTGCTAGTACCAATGTAGGAGATTTCCATGCCTTGGCCACTGTTTGTTTTGCAGCCGTTATTAGTTGGATCATAAGTTTGAATTGAGAGAGTGTTAACCATTCCGGTTTTAGATTAAGTAAAGTTAAATATGGATCTGGTTGTATTATCTTTTTAAATATTTTAGATGCAATCACGAAAACTTCCTTCCAGAAGGTTTGGATTACTGGGCACGTCCACCATATGTGTAAATATGTGCCTATTTCTGGGCATCCTCGAAAACAAAGAGCTGAGGTATTAGGTGAATATTTTGCCACTCTAGCGGGTACAAGGTACCAGCGAGTTAGGACTTTATAATTTGTCTCCAGTGCTAAGATGTTGGGTGAAGATGACTTAGATGTGAGCCATATGTTAGACCAGTCCGTGTCTTCTAAAGTTCGTCCCAGGTCCTCCTCCCACCTCTGAACGTAAGAGGGTCTATTAAGATTTGCTACTCCATATAATTGATTATAAAGTGATGAAATTGTACCTTTAGCAAGTGGATCTTTTGTACAGATTGATTCAAAAATGGATAATTGGGATAATGGTGTATCCCCCTTTAGGAATGGTGTATAGAAATTTTTGATTTGGAGATATCTAAATATCTCAGAGTTTGGTAGATCATATTTTTCTCTAAGCGATGGGAATGAAAGGAATGATTTAGATGCTATGAAGTCATTTAGTGTCTGAATGCCTGATGTTGTCCAAGCTTTAAAAGAATTTGGGTAGATCCATGCCGGATAAAAGGCCGGATTTCTGATAAAAGAAAGGAGAGGATTGTGTGGAGATTGTAACTGATATTTGGTTTTTAGTTTATCCCAGAGAGATAAGAAGTGTTTAGTTATGGGATTATGAATTTTAAAGCGGTCTTTAGGATCAAGCCATAATAAATTTGATATTAATAGAGGGTCATTTTCTGAAGCCTCTATAAATACCCATAATGGGATTTCCTGTTTTGCATGGTATTTGGACAGACTGGCCAAATGTGCTGCTCTGTAGTAGTTAGTAAAATTAGGGTATCCCAGGCCTCCTTTATTTTTGGGAAGATGTAGTGTGTGTATAGGTATACGTGGTTTAGAAGAGCCCCATATAAACGAAGTTGCTCTTTTTTGTACTATTCTCAAAAAATAGGAAGGAATTGGAATAGGGAGGACTCTGAATAGATAAAGCAATTTGGGTAGAATAGTCATTTTGATTGCATTAATTTTCCCTATCCAGGATAAAGGAAGTTGCGACCATTGTTTTATTAGATTTGTGATCTGTCTTAATACAGGAGGATAATTGGTTGAGAATAAGTCAGAATGAGATGCTGTTAAATGAATTCCAAGATATGGGATTGATTTTTCTGCCCATGTGAATGGGAGTGCAGCCTTAGCCGGGATCAATTCCATGTTTGTGAGTGAAATATTAAGCACTAGGCATTTCTTAGGATTAATCATAAGGCCGGATAGGGCTGCAAATCCATCAAGAGCTGGTATTAAGTTAGGACCAGAGACCTGTGGTGATGATAGAAAAAGTAATATATCGTCTGCAAATATACATAATTTGTGTGTAATACCTCCTACTTCAATGCCAGTTATAGTTTGGTTTGTTCTGATGTATTGGGCCATGGGTTCGAGTATAAGGGCAAATAATAAGGGAGATAATGGGCAACCCTGTCGGGTACCTCTTTCGATATTAAAGGCTTCAGATTTGTATCCAGCATATTTTATATAGGCTTTGGGTTTATTATATAATGCTTTGATCCATGTTAAAAAGTGGGGTCCAAAACCCCATTTTTGTAATGAATATTGCATATATTGCCAGGATACTGTGTCAAATGCCCTCTTAATATCGAGAGATAGAAAACATAAAGGGATTTTCCGTTTTTTAGCAATATGTGCCAATAACACTGCCCTGCGTATATTATCGCCTGCCTGTCTATTTGGCATGAAGCCTACTTGATCTCTATGTATTAATTTTCCTATAATGCTATTGAGGCGTTTTGCTATTATTTTTGCTAATAATTTAATATCGAGGTTTAACAGAGAGATAGGCCGATAATTCACACAGGAAGTATCATCAGAAAGGGGTTTTGGGATCATACAAACAATTGCCATTAGTGTTTCTTGCCGAAAAGAATGTCCATCTAGAAGTTTGTTAAAAGTTTCAGTGAGAATGGGAGAGAGTATTTCTGAGAATGTTTTATAGTATAAAGCCGAGTAGCCGTCTGGGCCTGGTCTTTTGTTAAGTTTTAGGTCTTTTATGGCGTTAGCAACTTCATCTATAGTTATAGGCTCATCCAAACTGCTTTTTTGATTCTGAGATAACTCAGGTAAGTTTATTTTTGAGAAGAAGGATTCAGCTTCTGTAGGATTAAATTCATTGTTTGTCTTGTATAAAGTTGCGAGATGTGAGTGAAATTTATGGACTATTTTAACTGGATTACAAGTGTAAACATTTTTTGATAATTTCAAACGTATTGGTTTGAAAGATTTGTTAGTTGAATTTAATGCCCGAGCCAAATATGTACCAGGTTTGTTTGTATTCATGTAGAAATTGTGTTTGGAGCGTTTGAGGGATTTATCAACTGATTCAGTGAGAAATAGATCGTATTCCAATCTAGATTTTTCCAGATGAGATTTTGTACTCTGAGATGGATTATCTTGAAATGATATGTAGGCTGCATTAAAATTGAGTTCTAGTTTTTTTGCTAGATTTTTGCGTTCCCGTTTAAATAGTGCCATTTGTCTTTGTATTGTACCACGCAAGACAGGCTTATGAGCTTCCCACAGTGTTATTGGGGAGATGTCTGTTGTATTATTAATTGATATGTATTCCTTTAAAGCTTGTTCAATGGCCATCTGATGTAGTGGGTGTTTGAGCATTATGTCCGGTAAGTACCACGTTGGGTCATGCGCTTTTGGTATGGCTGAGGCTATAGTAGTGTATACTGCATTATGGTCAGACCACGGAATCGGAATTATATCTGATGCAATAATTTCTGGTATCATTCCTATTGTTAGAAAAATATGATCTATTCTGGTGAAGGTTTGATGAGGGTGCGAGAAATAAGTGAATTTCTTTTTCATTGGGTTACTTTCTCTCCATGAATCTACCAGATTGTATTTGGAAAGAAGTTGAGAAAAAGGTAATCTAGAGGTTATTTTGGATGGTGTAAAAGGTGATTTATCTAGAAATGGGAGGAGGACCTGGTTCGAATCCCCACACATTATCACTGTTCCTATTTTGTGTGTATTAATCACTTGTAATATATGTGAGAGGAATGGTGTAGGTTGTTTGTTAGGAGCGTAGTAGGAAATCACAGTGATTGCTGTATCCATTATATAACCCATGAGTATCAGGTATCTACCTTCTGGGTCTTTAATTTCTGATGATAAGGTGAATGGTGTGGATCGGTGAAATGCAATTAGAGTTCCCCTTTGCTTGGTACAGGCAGAAGCCGTGTAAATTTGTTGATAAAAAGGAGAAATATATTTTGGAGTAGAATCTTTGGTGAAGTGTGTTTCTTGGAGGCATACTATGTGAGCCTTCTTGTTATGGAAAGTACGGAAGGCTTTGGTCCTTTTTTGAGGGACATTTATTCCCTGAACATTCAGGGAAAGTATATTCAGTGGTGCCATGGCAATAGATCAAATAGTTTTGACTTACTTTTTGTTATGCAGAGCTGACTGCGCAGATCAACCTGTGTGGACTGAAGAGATGAATAGATAGAAAAGAAACCAGTGAATTCTGGAGTAAAGAGTAAACAAAAAACATATGAGATTAAATGATACATTGTATAAATTATTTTTTGCAAGTAATCACAATTTACCCGTGAAAGAGAGTAAATATCTCTCTCAGGGGAATAAGTGCCTTCGTCACACTCCCACATAATATGATTGGGAGAATGAGGAGGGCTAATGGGGGTACACGGATCTTCCGCTTACAGGAGAGAAGTGCTATGTCAAAAGACATCAAAATGATGTTTCATTGATTGGAGTGCAGAATATAGTTTTTGTTGAAATTATTTATTCCAGGGTGGTTGTATATGGTTAGTCTTGCCCTAGGCTAAATAATTCAGTTAGAAAGGTACTGTTAATAACTTTGGTATTGATGAAGATAGTTTGAATTATTTTGGGATTTTAACCATTTTAGAGTAAACAATTACATATTTTATTCATATGCAACTGTTTAGATATGTTAACTCATAAAATTAAGGTTGTATTGCTTCAGATTAGAATAAACAAAAACATAATTCTAGGAACTAGTTAGATAATAATATATTTGTTTTAAGAAAAGAAAGAAAAAGCTTCCATTACTTCTGGATTATTGAACATATTTGTCCTAAAAAGTAATAAATCTATTACCTGATAATATATAACTGAACAAGAATTTCCTTATTTCACTTATATATTCTAAGGCTATATGAATCAGAAGTAATAAGAAATATAACTGGAATGTAACATGATCCCACACAGTGTGTGACTATCAGAATGCAGTTACATTCAGCTATAAATATAGGTTTTTTTATAGAGAACCATCTCTTAGTATAATAAATGAAGAGATATCAGGAATTAGGATGTCAGTCCATTGAATCTTCTTGGTCCATGGATGATGTGGCATAACGGCCTCTTTTGTGAGAATGATGATTCCCATTTTGTTCTGAAATTTTCTGGGTGCTGCCTGAAGGTGAAGATGATGCCATTCTTCTGTGTGTGGGAGTGTTGCTGTTTGTGGGTTCTGTCAGATTTAATTTTAAAAGGGTTTGTTGTAGTTCATCTGCTGATCTGCTTCTGTAAATTGTACCTTGGTAGTTAAATCTGACTGAAAAGGGGAAGCCCCATTGATACATAATGTTGTGGCGTTGCAGTTCCATTAGTTGGGGTTTCATGGATCGTCTTTTAGTAATAGTAAGTTGGGATAGGTCAGCAAAAATTTGATAATTGTGTCCTTGAAAATTAAGTTCCTTTTTTTCTCTTGCAGCAATTAGTATTTGTTCTTTCGTTCTGTAATAATGAAATTTTGTGATTATATCACGTGGGGGTCCATCTTTCTTTTTGGCTGTGAGGGCTCTGTGTACTCTGTCCAGTTCTAAACGTTCAATAGGGATATCTGGCTTTAGTTCTTGTAATAGAGCAGTAATAGTAGATTGCAGGTCTGTCACAGTTTCAGGTATTCCCCTTATGCGCAAGTTTGAACGTCTGGCTCTATTTTCGTAATCTTCGAGCTTAGTTTGAAGTATTAAATTCTCTTTTTATTGTTCCAATTCTGTTATATTTTCTTGGGTTGTAATTTCAATTTCATCCATTTTTATTTCTAAGGCTGCGGTGCGGTTTCCCAGCTCTCTTATTTCTTTGGTTAGGCTTTTTGTTATTTGGTCTGAGGTTTGTTTTAAAGCCTTATGAAGCATCTTTTCAAATTGTAATAATATTACTGGGGATACTGAGGAGGCTTGTGGAGAAGTTTGTGAGAGGATTTGTTCTGTATCTGACTCAAATGGAGAGTCTTGCTGTGACATTTTCTGTCTGTGAGAGCGCCCTGATGCTGTATCTTGTGAGGTGACTGGAGCTGCTTCAGCTGCAGTGAGTGCCTGTGAGCTCTTTGTGAGGTGATTTTTATTTCTGCCACGGTTTCCTCCCAGTACCATATTTCCTGCCCAAACTTTCACAGTTTGTTCCCTGGGGCAAAAAGGTTCAAATGGATACCTTTTGAGCCTGCAGGCTCCGCTTTGTCCTTCTCTTCTCTCCTCAGCGATGTGGAGCTCTAACAATGCATGTCTGCTCTGCTAGGCTCCGCCTCCTGCCAGTTGGACCCCACTTTTTAACATGGATCAAAGCATTATATAATAAACCCAAAGCCTATATAAAATATGCTGGATACAAATCTGAAGCCTTTAATATCGAAAGAGGTACCCGACAGGGTTGCCCATTATCTCCCTTATTATTTGCCCTTATACTCGAACCCATGGCCCAATACATCAGAACAAACCAAACTATAACTGGCATTGAAGTAGGAGGTATTACACACAAATTATGTATATTTGCAGACGATATATTACTTTTTCTATCATCACCACAGGTCTCTGGTCCTAACTTAATACCAGCTCTTGATGGATTTGCAGCCCTATCCGGCCTTATGATTAATCCTAAGAAATGCCTAGTGCTTAATATTTCACTTACAAACATGGAATTGATCCCGGCTAGGGCTGCACTCCCATTCACATGGGCAGAAAAATCAATCCCATATCTTGGAATTCATTTAACAGCATCTCATTCTGACTTATTCTCAACCAATTATCCTCCTCTATTAAGACAGATCACAAATCTAATAAAACAATGGTCGCAACTTCCTTTATCCTGGATGGGGAAGATTAATGCAATCAAAATGACTATTCTACCCAAATTGCTTTATCTATTCAGAGTCCTCCCTATTCCAATTCCTTCCTATTTTTTGAGAATAGTACAAAAAAGAGCAACTTCGTTTATATGGGGCTCTTCTAAACCACGTATACCTATACACACACTACATCTTCCCAAAAATAAAGGAGGCCTGGGATACCCTAATTTTACTAACTACTACAGAGCAGCACATTTGGCCAGTCTGTCCAAATACCATGCAAAACAGGAAATCCCATTATGGGTATTTATAGAGGCTTCAGAAAATGACCCTCTATTAATATCAAATTTATTATGGCTTGATCCTAAAGGCCGCTTTAAAATTCATAATCCCATAACTAAACACTTCTTATCTCTCTGGGATAAACTAAAAACCAAATATCAGTTACAATCTCCACACAATCCTCTCCTTTCTTTTATCAAAAATCCGGCCTTTTATCCGGTATGGATCTACCCAAATTCTTTTAAAGCTTGGACAACATCAGGCATTCAGACACTAAATGACTTCATAGCATCTAAATCATTCCTTTCATTCCCATCGCTTAGAGAAAAATATGATCTACCAAACTCTGAGATATTTAGATATCTCCAAATCAAAAATTTCTATACATCATTCCTAAAGGGGGATACACCATTATCCCAATTATCCATTTTTGAATCAATCTGTACAAAAGATCCATTTGCTAAAGGTACAATTTCATCACTTTATAATCAATTATATGGAGTAGCAAATCTTAATAGACCCTCTTACGTTCAGAGGTGGGAGGAGGACCTGGGACGAACTTTAGAAGACACGGACTGGTCTAACATATGGCTCACATCTAAGTCATCTTCACCCAACATCTTAGCACTGGAGACAAATTATAAAGTCCTAACTCGCTGGTACCTTGTACCCGCTAGAGTGGCAAAATATTCACCTAGTATCTCAGCTCTTTGTTTTCGAGGATGCCCAGAAATAGGCACATATTTACACATATGGTGGACGTGCCCAGTAATCCAAACCTTCTGGAAGGAAATCTTCGTGATTGCATCTAAAATATTTAAAAAAATAATACAACCAGATCCATATTTAACTTTACTTAATCTAAAACCGGAATGATTAACACTCTCTCAATTCAATCTAATGATCCAACTAATAACGGCTGCAAAACAAACAGTGGCCAAGGCATGGAAATCTCCTACATTGGTACTAGCAGAAACAATTCACAGAATGAATAATACAATGTCCCATGCTAAGATGGTAGCCATCGATCAAAATCAAATTCCAAAATTTGAAAAACTTTGGCATCCTTGGATAAAACAACAGTTCCTGTCAAACTTCAATGACTCTGTCCTGTTGCCATGGTAACAGATTAAATGACTTACAGAGACACCCATTCTAAGGCTTCAAAGAGAACTAAAAAGAATAATAAACTGACGAGCGGGACAACCTTGTGGACCATACCTCTACCTTTCAACCCTTTTTCTTCTTTCTCTTTCCTTTTCTCCACCTTACGATTAAAGCTCATTATCAGAATTTATTTGACCTATATACACTCTACTTGTAAACAATATGTATAGTAGGTATAAATCATTTAAATACCTACAAAAGTAACTAAGGAAATTATATATATCTTTAATTTAGGTTTACATGAACCCAATGTTTAATATTTGAAATTTCATGATATTTACCTATATAAACCCTACTGTAAAACAATGAGCTTACTTTATAGATCCTTGTAAACTTACTTTATGTATCTTTATAACATTGTATACTCAATAAACTTCTTTTGACAAGAAAAATGTACGGTACAAGTTATGCGGAAAGTTCAAAAAACTTGAACTCCTTATACATTCCACCAACTCCCAATGGTGGGACAAATATTTCCCCAACCAATATTTAAAAAGTAGAATTTCACCACGAGGTCTCCGCATTCTCAAGAACTGCTCCTTCCTGGAACCAGATGATGCCAAGGAATGGGATAGTCTAGCAGAATTTTGTACCACTAAGTGGATGACCATATTAGTAAAACATAGGGACAAGAAGTTTGAACAACTCAAAAAAATTGTGCAAACATTATCAACAGAAATAATCAATGTAGGACATAAAATCCCCTCCCCTTGGATAGATATTCTCAAAAATAACACAAAGAAGCAAGAAAATTATCTCATTTATAGCAAATTAGGGAAATTTAGGTGGGACATCCAAGATTATTCCAATAGCAAAGTGTTCACATGGATGAAAAAAACAACATCTATTCCACCACTAATGGAAAACAATCCACCTAGCCATCCCACCACCCAACCACCCCTTTCCCATCCACCACCATTGCTACCTGCCTCATTTGTGAGGCGTAATGCAGTTGGTGGCCTACAGTGTCCCCCCCCATACAAGTCACACTACACAACGCCAACATAATGCCAATCTTCGCATTAAGTCACCCAAAGTCAAATTATTGACTAAACTAAATCAATTCTACAATCGTCCACGATCATGTTCTGAGAATAGTACCCAAACTACTATCAATACATCTTCCCAAAAAACGCATAATCAGGTGCAGGTAACAGAAATGGATACTTCTGTTCCAGAAAACCAATTAAACCAAAGAAATGATAACACAGTAAACAATGTTGCTATACTAAATGCAGATTTTGCTATATCCTTTTCGTCTGGAGCTATAACACCCATCTGTCCATTACCCAACATCTCTTCTACTTGTTCCACTAGTAAATTGATTCCACAGTCCCTTAAGAATATTACAAATACACCAATTACTTTTGGTTCCAACAGTACCCTAGAAAACCTGTCTTTTTTATCCATAAACCCCTCTCCAGCCACCCAGATAAAAAGAAAGTTCATCGGAGAGGCTGCAGAGGGGGAAGAGGTAGAAATAGAAGCACAAGTAAGCAAAAATCGGAAACAATCAAAATCTTTAATTTGTCCAAACATACTCTATCCCCAGCAGAAGTCTCCCTGTTAAATCATGGCCTTAATTTCTCTCCATCTAATAAACCAGACCCATTTATTTTGTTTAAGGATCTCAATAGATATGTCAGAAATCTAACATTGCATAGATTTTTCCAAATCAAAAATGCGAAAAATACATGCAATATGGATAGCCCCTGTCTAGCAGCTAAGGTGGACTTTCCTTCTGAAGAACATGTATTTGATTTTGATGGAGAGATGATGGAGATGCCTGAGCATCTCTATCATGATGATTCATACACTGGACTAGATCTTTTCACACAACATCTACACACTTCTCCACCAGTTATACATTCAGGATTGAGACCAAAATCAGTCTTTTTTCCATACCAATCAAAAGGCCCACACCTTACCACATTTTACAATATGGTATTCTCAGATCTTAAAAAGACGTGTGCTTGTACAGGACCAAGTGCTACCAATCTTGGTAGTCTTACCCCCAAAGAAAAAACATCTCTAAAAGCCTTAACTGATAATAAAGATCTGATCATAAAAACTGCCGATAAAGGCTGACTATATCAAGGAAGCGGATCGCCTGCTTGCGGATAGTTCTACCTATCGCAAGCTAAGTTCAGATCCTCTACCGGAATTTCAAAAAGACATAAATGTACTTATTGATGGTGCTATTCAATCAAATATCATCAATAAAAATGAAGCCTCATTTCTACGGAGAGACTTCTACCGTACCCCATACTTTTACCACATACCCCAAATTCATAAAAACCAGACTAATCCCCCAGGGAGACCCATTATTGCTGCTATGGACAGTATCACTTCTGGACTGTCCAAATATATTGGTTACCATTTACAGCGCCTGGCACAAGGACTACAGTCATACATCTGAGATGGAACCCACCTTTTGGATTTACTGAAATCCTATAGATGGGAAGACCAATATATCTGGATATCCTTGGATGTCAACTCCTTATATACCTCTATTCCTCATACCTTTGGAATAGCAGCATTTAGTCACTTTTTATCCCAAGATCCATACATGAGTAATAAACAGGCCTCCTTCATCTTGGACTGCGCAAGATATTGCTTGACTCACAATTATTTCACATTTGATGAACAGTACTATCTACAGGTACAAGGGACAGCCATGGGGGCCAATTTTGCGCCCTCGTACGCAAATCTGGCAATGGGATTATGGGAACACAGATACCTGGCAAAATAATCCATTCCTTAGGCATCTCATTTTCTATGGCCGATTCATTGACGACATCACAATCATCTGGGATGGTGCAGACAATGTCGTTGATGAATTCGTCTCCCACTGCAACAATAACCCACATGGCCTTAGTTTTACCCATATTATGGACAAAGATAAACTAGCTTTTTTGGATCTTGACCTTTACTATGCAGATAATGAGATACAGTACATGCTAGGAATTTCTTCAAACCCACGGCAGGAAATTCCTTACTACATTATAAGAGCTGTCACTATAAAAAATGGAAAGACAATATTCACAAGGGACAGTTTTGTCGACAGCGGAGAAACTGCACTAGAATATCCGATCATATTGAACAAAGTCACCTACTTAGAAAGAAGCTCAAGGACAAGGGTTATCCAGATTCATTAGTTGATCAAGCACAGAAACATTATCTACAGTTTACACCTGTGGCCCAAAACAAAAATGATGAGAGTTTCAACCAATCTGGGCGCTTCATTACTAGGTTTCACACTAATTTTTCCAAAATGGAGGCAATTTTCAAGAAGCATTGGCCAATTCTTCTTGAGGATCCACACCTCAAACCTGTTTTGCCCAATTTCCTAAAATCACTTACAGAAAGGCTCCCAACATCAAAAATAAAATTGCACCCAGCAAACTAAAGTCCATAAAGGAAATTACACTGTAACAAGCCCATATGATTCCACTTAGGGGCATGTTCCAGTGCAAAAAAGCTATGTGTAAAACCTGTAGTTTTGTCAAGCATGGGAAGAAATATTTTTCCACTAAAGGAAAAACTTACATGTTGGATGATTTTTAGAACTGTGGCTCAGATTTTATGGTCTATGGTCTCAGTTGTCCTTGTAACCTTATATATGTGGGGCGTACCATACGCCCACTAAGACAAAGATTTGGTGAGCACAGACGAAAGATAGAAGGTGGGAGGGACAAACAGTGTCCCACGCCATTTCTGTGAACATCATGCAAAATCCACAGAAGGTCTCGAGGTATGGGTCATAGAGCAGATACCTAGAAATCTCCCTGCAGCAGAAAGATTCTATAGACTATTCGAATGAGAGACCTTCTGGATCTATTCTTTGGACACCCTAAATCCTGGCGGAAACAATGAAGAATTGGAAATCTCCACCATTTTATAATAATATTTGCTCTTTATGTATGATTCTGTTTATTTTCTTACATATCAATAGGTAATAGTAACTGAACTAATACCTGTGATGACACAATAACAATAATTTATTTATTTTAATTATTCCCTGTTTTTAGTGGCCCTACACATTGTACCCATGCACATGTGTATGTTATTTCTATCATTCCCTGTTTTTAGTGGCCCTATACATTGTACCCATGCATATGTGTATGTATATTTACCCGTATATGTACATATGCATGGTAAAAGTGCTTATTATGCTCATAATAGTTCTCCCTGCTTTTATAATATTATTCATGGCCATTAATCCAGATCTTTATACCCACTAACAATATCTATAATACTATGTGTCACAATATGCATAACTTTTAATAATAATCTTTAATAATTTTTAATAATTTTTGCATAATAATGTTTACATATTTTATTTATATGTATTTTCATCTGTGTTTTATATATATTTTTCGTTTTCGATTATATATAAGTTTTTCGATTTCAAGTGTATTCGTAATAATACATAAAAAATTATTACCCAGTATAGAAAGGAAAATCAATACAAAAAAGGCAAGGTGCATATTAACACAATGCACATGCACATATTTTAATTCTGCTCTTCCTTTATATATCCCTTTATTTAAGATCTGTAATTTTATCCCCGCATTATTAATTGTATCCACTAGGCGGCAGTGCTAGGAGAGCACTTAAATAGGCTGCAAATAAACCAATCTTCCCTAGCTTGAGAAAGGAGCGCGCCCCAATGCGCATGCTCTGAAAGCGTTGCTTAAAGGCAGAACAGCCCATACCATCGAATCTACGTTCCAGCCCTCCATTCGACTGCCCGGCGGAGGTGCAAGCCTCGTCTTGGATCATGATCGGATCCCGGGAGTCTGCGCCGAATACACAAGCCGGCAGCGCAGAGGAACAAGACTGTATTCCATCTGAGAGTACAGAAACCATGTATGGCCTCTACTGTAACTTCCCATGCCGGACTAACAAGTTTTTACATGTGAGATATTTTAATGGAATTGTATCATTAAATAATACTATCTTACTAAGAGGCGCCTTTGCTGTTTCTTCTTCTCTTACATATTGGAGTGGCTTCACCTCCCTTCATAAGGCTGCCCTGCTAACAGACTGTTTACATCTCACAAAGAGCTTTTTATTGCTCAAAGGACTTTTTTTTATGTGCATTGGGGTTTATTGTTTATATTGAAACCTGCGCTGCTCTTTGTTATATTTCTTTCCACAGTCCATATGGTTTTTGAATGCTAGAGGCTTTTTAGGGTTAAAATAAATGCAGAAGGTATTTATTATGCAATGTGTGTATGTTGTTTTTATGAAGGTAGTATTTTATGTGACATGTGATGTCTTTAATTGTGAGGGGGCTGCATCTACATTTTATTTATGATTTTTATTATAAAATGATAATAACTGGGGCTGTGGGTCAGCATAATTTTGGCTCTAGTACCGGAACTATACTTTAAAGCCAGGCATCAGATACCAGTTCCTAGCAATCTCACAGTGGACATAACAGTGTTCGAGATGCAATGTGTTCTTAGCAATATGGTAGAAGCCAGAACTATTGATGTTCAGCAGCTGAAGTCCTGCCACCACTCTGCAGAAAACCAGGAAGTGAAAGAGTTATAGCTTTAATTAAATATAGTATAAAGATAGCAAAACAGCTAGAACCCAAAAACTCCAGTAGAAAAAAAAATTCACCTTTAATATAACATCGATAAATCCCAACACTGAAAGACAAAATTCACTTAGAGATAAATACTAAATTAATTTAGCCTTAAATGATCTCATACAGTATTTATTTCAAAAGTAATTCACTAAAAAAACATGCCTGATTTAATGAATCAGTTAAATATTTATGTTTTGCAATATTTAATAACATTGCCTAAATATGGTCATATTTGGGCAAATATGTCACCAGTGCCACTATACCCACCCCTTTCCTTAATATAGCCAATGGCAGCTCAGGGAGCTGTCTTTCAGGTAGTGTTACTGTTGGGGTTGGTCCTGTGTGGTGGGTTGCTGTTTTTTTTTTCTTTCAGCTAGTCGGCGGTGGGAGGCATTGTGATTGACCATGGATTTACAAGAGACTTTTTAATATTTTTTAAAAATAAAGGATTTGTCAAATGTTTGGGTGATATTTTCTCATTCACATTGGGGGTAGGGCTGGTATCTGGGGGTCCTCTTCCACACCAGCCCCCCCCCCTCATACGCACATTCCTGGCCAGCTAGACTGCATGCTCAGATTAAGGGTCTGGAATGGATGTTTTAAGGGGACCACATTTTTTTGCTTCTTTTTGCATAGAATTCCCCTTAAATTCCATACAAGACCTTAAAAGTCTGGTATGGATTTCCTGATGGATCCTCACACTTTT
Organism: Aquarana catesbeiana; assembly: GCF_042186555.1. Classification (NCBI taxonomy): domain Eukaryota; kingdom Metazoa; phylum Chordata; class Amphibia; order Anura; family Ranidae; genus Aquarana; species Aquarana catesbeiana. Next base: position 241,641,026 of record NC_133325.1, on the reverse strand, counting down.
TTTTTTGCAGGTTCTCTTTTGCATTGATACAGGTTCACCAAAATGGTGCCCACCCACCCCCATGTTATTTTTTACACCCCCTTGTCTATTAGCCCAGAAAATGGGCATTATTAAATTGACGGATTTGGCACCATTGATTTCAAAGAGGTTAGAGTTCAGAATCTGTGTGGAACTGAACCCAGGGCATTTCAGCTCATCGCTACTGTCTGGTGCAGCTTTCCTTCAATGTTTTTTTGTACATTCCTAAAATATTGACTGCCTATACCATAAGTTAAATAATGAATGTGTGTGTATACAGTGCCTTGAAAGAGTATTCATACCCCTTGAAATTTCCACATTTTGTCATGTTACAACCAAAGACGTAAATGTATTTTATTTGGATTTTATGTGATAGATCAACTCAAAGTGACACATCGTTGTAAAGTGAAAGGAAAATGATAAATGTTTTTCAAAAATGTTTACAAATAAATATCTGAAAAGCGTGGCGTGCATTTGTATTTAGCCCCCTTTACTCTGATACCCCTAACTAAAATCTAGTGGAACCAATTGACTTCAGAAGTCACCTAATTAGTAAATAGAGTCCACCTGTGTGTAATTTAATCTCAGTATAAATACAGCTGTTCTGTGAAGCCCTCAGAGGTTTGTTAGAGAATCTTAGTAAACAAACAGCATCATGAAGGCCAAGGAACAAAACAGGCAGGTGAGGGATAAAGTTGTGGAGAAATTTAAAGCAGGGTTAGGTTATAAAAAAATATCCCAAGCTTTGAACATCTCACGAAGCACTGTTCAATCCATCATCCGAAAATGAAAAGAATATGGCACTGCAAACTGCAAACCCACCAAGACATGGCCATCCACTGAAACTGACAGGCCTGACAAGGAGAGCATGAATCAGAGAAGCAGCCAAGAGGCCCATGGTAACTCTGGAGGAGCTGCAGAGATCCACTGCTCAGGTGGGAAAATCTGTCTACTAAACAACTAATGCCCTGTACACACGATAGGATTTTCCGATGGAAAATGTGTGATAGGACCTTGTTATCGGAAATTCCGACCGTGTGTAGGCTCCATCACACATTTTCCATAGGAATTTCCGACACACAAAGTTTGAGAGCTTGCTATAAAATTTTCCGACAACAAAATCTGTTGTCGGAAATTCTGATCGTGTGTACACAAATCCGACGCACAAAGTGCCATGCTCAGAATAAATTAAGAAATGAAAGCTATTAGCTATTGCCCTGTTTATAGTCCCGACATACGTGTTTTATGTCACCGCGTTCAGAGCGATCGGATTTTCCGACAACTTTGTGTGACCGTGTGTATGCAAGACAAGTTTGAGCCAACATCCGTCGGAAAAAATCCATGGATTTTGTTGTCGGAATGTCCGATCAATGTCCGACCGTGTGTACAGTGCATTAGTTGTGCACTCCACAAATCTTGCCTTTATGGAAGAGTGGCAAAAAGAAAGCCATTGTTGAAAAAAGCCATAAGAAGTCCTGTTTGCAGTTTGCAAAAAGCCATGTGGGAGACACAGCAAACGTGGAAGAAGGTGCTCTGATCAGATGAGACCAAAATTTTACTTTTTGGCCTAAAAGCAAAACGCTATGTGTGGCGGAAAATTAACACCGTACATCATCCTGAGCGCACTATCCCCACCGTGAAACATAGTGGTGGCAGCATCATGTTGGGGGGATGCTTTTCTTCAGCAGGGACATGGAAGCTGGTCAGAGTTGATGAGAAGATGGGTGGAGGCAAATACAGGGATATCTTAGAAGAAAACCTGTTAGAGCATGCAAAAGACCTAAGACAGGGGAGGAGGTTCGCCTTTCAGCAGGACAACGACTCTAAACATACAGCCAGAGCTACAATGGAATGTTTTGGATCAAAGCATAATTATGTGTTAGAATGGCTAAGTCAAAGTCCAGACCTAAATCCAATTGAGAATCTGTGTCAAGACTTGAAAATTGCTGTTCACAGACGCTCTCCATCCAATCTGACAGAGCTTGAGCTATTTTTCAAAGAAGAATGGGCAAAAATGTCACTCTCTAGATGTGCAAAGCTGGTAGACACATCCCCAAAAAGACTTGCAGCTGTAAATTCAGTGAAAGGTGGTTCTACAAAGTATTAACTCAGGGGAGCTGAATACAAATGCACGCCACACTTTTCACATAATTATTTATAACAAATGTTGACAACCATTTATCATTTTCCTTCCACTTCACAATTATGTTCCACTTTGTGTTGGTCTATCACATAAAATCCCAATAAAATACATTTATGTTTTTGGTTATAACATGACAAAATGTGGAAAATTTCAAGGGGTATGTATACTTTTTCAAGGCACTGCATGTGTGTTTTTTTATTTTTTTTTAATTTTAATAAGTTATTTAAAAATTTCCATGGTATTTACCTCACATATTTTCAGAATTTGTGATATTTACCAAAATGTTGATTTTTGACTTTTATTATCATGCAATATATCCAACCCCCCCCCCCCCCCCTACAAATATTGCATGAAATAATAATGGACGCCAATAATAAATATTTCACATAACTACAGTGAATAAAACATGTGCATGGTACAGATTTTGAAATATTTCAGTTATGGCCTATACATAGTACCAAAAGAAAAAGTAAATTTTGCAGTATTGCAGTTCTTTACTGCATAAAAGACTTTTAGATTTTCTAAAAGGGGAAATATTCTCTTTCTGCCACTAGGTGATGCTCTTGGTCTTTTACTTGCAAGTACATGTCTAATACTTCACAGATGCCAGCTAATTATCTCTATAGATAGGCATGGCATTGTGTGTGACTTTACTGACACAACCTCTATAGGATTTCATAGTATTTATATAAAATGTGATCAATTAGCTTGTCATCAAAAGCATGCTTTTTCAAAATAAAGCATTACAATTTGTAATACCAGTTCAGAAATCAGAGTAATGTAAAGACGGCTCAGCACAAATAAAAGAATTACAATATCTTAAATGTAAACATATTTTATTTTCTTTTATTCCCTCTTTAGGCTTCATGCACACTGGGCATTTGCCCAGCTCTTCTGAACATCTTTCTCCTGGCAGGAGAAAAGCAGCATAAAAAAAACGCACACATGCAGAAGCGCCAAACGTGCCAAACGTGCCTAGTGTTTAGGCGCATATAGGTGCATTAACGCGTGCATGAGCACAAAGGCTAACACCCTTAAAAGCAGTGTTTTTGATGTCCAAAGTGCATGAGACCTTATAAGTCCGTGCTCTAATGTCCACTGTCAATTGGCAGATAGCATTCAGCAGCAGTTAAAGTAACTTTGCCAAAAAATCAAAACATTTATGTTTAAAGGCTCTATTCCAGTGGTGGTCAACTTTCCTCATATGGGGAGCCTCAAAGTGTGGCCCCTGACATAGTCAAAGGTGATACAAGATATGGTTAGTGACTGCAGCCATAATAAAAAGATGGTCGGAGACTGCAGCCATAACAAAAAAGATAGTCAGGGACTGCAGGCATGATACAAGATATGGTTAGTGACTGCAGCCATAATAAAAAGATAGTCAGTGTGAGACTGCGGACATGATACAAGAAATGGTCAGAGACTGCGGCCATCATAAAAAGATAGTCAGGGACTGCTGACGTGATACAAGATATGGTCATGACTGCAGCCATAATATAAAGATGGTCGGAGACTGAGGAAATGATACAAGAAATGGTCAGAGACTGCAGACATGATACAAGAGATGGTCAGAGACTGCAGACATGATACAAGAAATAGTCAGAGACTGCAGACATGATACGAGAAATGATCAGAGACTGCAGACATGATACAAAATATGGTCAGTGACTGCATAATAAAAAGATGGTCAGTGACTGCAGACATACCAGTGGAGGCCCGTCCATTAGGGGCACCCGGGCGCCGCCCCCTCTATCTACGCCACCCCCTATATGTATAATAGATAGATTCATGCATTGCATGAATCTATCCACGGCTGCCGCGGCCACCCCCTATTCATGCGTCCGACCCCTTTCAAAACGCCGGGCGCCTGAATTACAGCGGCGGGTGTGTTTTTTTTGAAGCACCCGATTAGAGCCATAGGCTCTAATAGGCTTCAAAATAGGGTGGGCTCAATGGTGCAGAGCATTGCGCCATGAGCCCACCCAGGTGTTACAACAGCGAATGAATGTTGAAACACTGATACTCAATCCAGCCAATCAGAAGCGGGTGTGAGACCCGTATTCCGATTGGCGGAAAAGCGAAGACTCCCAATTGGCCGCCGGGAGGAGGGAGGAAACAGAAGCCGCCGCCATGATGACCGTGGAGAGCAGGGGAACGGGAGGCCACCGCCGAGCAGGGGAAGCCGCCTGTGAAGCAATGGGGTAAGTGCTACCGGCCGACTGGAGGGATGTCGGTGGCATACTGTTTGCCGCCCCCCCCCAAAAAAATTACCACCGGCCACCACTCCATGATACAAGAAATGGTCAGAGACTGTGGCCATAATAAAAACATAGTCAGGGACTGCAGACATGATACAAGATATGGTCAATGACTGCAGCCATATTAAAAAGATGGTCAGAGACTGCGGACATGATACAAGAAATGGTCAGAGAACGCGGTCATATAAAAAGGTGGTCGGAGACTGCAGAAATGATACAAGAAATGGTCAGAGACTGCGGTCATCTTAAAAAGATCGTCAGGGAATGCAGACATGATACAAGATATGGTCATGACTGCAGCCATAATAAAAAGATGGTCAGAGACTGTAGATAGGATACACAATATGGTCATTGACTGCAGCCATAATAAAAAGATGGTTGGAGACTGCAGACATGATGCAAGAAATGGTCAGAGACTGCAGACATGATAGAAGAAATGGTCATGACTGTAGGCATGATACAAGAGATGGTCAGAGACTGCAGACATGCTGCAGGAGACTGCTATGGACTGTGTACGTGCTATAGGAGTTGTTGGAGACTGGGCTAATGCTTTACAAGATAGTCATAGATACAAAACATATTACATAAGGTTGCTAGAAATTACTACTATAATAGGGCCATATGGAAGAACAGATTAGTGTTTGCAAGGGCCCTGAAAGCTGCACAAAAAGTCCCAAAGGGCTGCATGTGGCCCAAGGGCCACAGGTGGGGCACCATGGCTCTGATGGAATAGGTGATTGTTTAATACTTGTGTATTTCTATGCATGGTTATCTGTTATTTAAATAAATTCCTATTGAATATCAAATTGCTCTTGAAAAAAGAAAAACATACAAATTACTCGCAAGCTCTTGTAAAAAGTTACTGTATAAATGTGAATGGTCCTAAAATCGCACCAAAAGTGTCCGATGTGTCCACCATTATGTCACAGTCACGATAAAAATCACTGATCGCCGCCATTACTAGTAAAAAAAAATTAATAAAAATGCCATAAAACTATCCCCTATTTTGTAGACGCTATAACTTTTGTGCAAACCACTCAATATACGCTTATTGCGTAGAGGGAGACGTATCGGCCTAGAAGGATGCGTATCGGCCTAAACTGAGGAAAAAAAATGTATTTTTATATATTTTTTGGAGATATTTATTATAGCAAAAAGTAAAAAATAATGCGTTTTTTTTTTCAAAATTGACGTTATTTTTTTGTTTATAGCGCAAATACCACCAAAAAAGCTCTATTTGTGGGGAAAAAAGGATGTCACTTTTGTTTGGGAGCCACATCGCACGACCGTGCAATTGTCAGTTAAAGCGACGCAGTACCGAATTGCAAAAAGTGCTCTGGTCTTTGGCCAGCCAAATGGTCCGGGGCTTAAGTGGTTAAAAGAAGCTAAAAACTAATATTAAAAAAGAAAAACAAGCTTTTCCTATGTGCAAAGCAAATGAGTTAAAGTATAAAAAGCAATAAATACTTGTAAAATGTACATCTAGTGTCTTGTGTTATTTTAAGGTATGTAATGCAAATCAAATACCATACATTAAATCAAAAGCATAGAAATCGGGCGGGGACTTCTGGTTACTGCATCACTTACACTGTTTGGAACGCATGCCGACTCTTGGATGGTCTGGGGAAACGGCAGTTCCCTAAAGTATTTGCAGATGATTCCAGGTGCCAGAGGGGCACCAGGAAAGTGTGAGTGCAATCACTTTTTTATATTTTTAAGTGGAGCTTAACCACTTCCCATGCGGTACGTCTATTAACATCCTCGGATGGGAAGGACGATATCTCGGTCATTGCTGCAGCTGCAGCAATGATTGAGGAATCATAATGTTGGGCCAACGATTCTGCACAAAGTGAAAGCAATCCAAGCATCTAATGAGTCGCTGAATTGCTTTTACAGGTGGCAGAAGGGGGTTCCACCCGTCGCCTTTACCTGGCTCTCCTGTGCGATCAGAGAGCCGAGCATGGATGCACCTGGCGGCATCCAGCTTTAGCCACACAGTGACACAGTGAAAGGAACGGATGTTGTTCTTTCCACTGTGTGACGTCAGAAACAGGAAGTGATAAGGATCTTTCTTTATCTGGCCATTATTGGAAGCCGCCAATCGCACCAATCTGTGTATTTTTGCAAATATCGTGCGGCATGAACATTTTCTATGCCCACCATTTTATTCTCTAATGCCTCTGCTAAAAAATATATGATGTTTGGGGGGTTCTAAGTTTTTTTCTGGCAAAAGAAAAACTTATTTTTTTTACATTAAGAGAGGAGAGGAATGCCAGAAATGGCCTGGACTGGGAGTCTTTAATAAATCCACTACACAAGGAGGTCTTTTTTTGTTCCCTCTCTTTTATAGCTACCTGGGCATAGAGTGTATAGGCTTCCAGACAGTATAACGCTAGTTATTGGAAAAGCGCTTGACACCTCCATGAGTGTAAGCTTAGGTGGTCAATATATCCTGGTGAGTGTAAAACCAGGTGGGGGCACTGGTGGTGTTGAAAGAAGGCTAGGGGGAAATACAAGTGGCGTTCACCTGTCTCCTTTTCATACACCACAGATACCTTGGCCTTGAAGATTTCTTGCAGCTCACCAAACACACTTTTTTTAATGAACTTATTCACTTTATAAGAATTTAGCACTTTTTATTTATCAACACTTTATACCGATTGTCACTGGGCACTTTGATATAAATTGTGTTTTTGATTTAATGTATGGTATTTGATATGCATTGCATACCCTAAAATAACAACACACTAGGTGTAATTTCACAAGTATTTATTATTCTTTTTATACTTTAGCACATGTGCTTTGCACATAGGGTAAGTGTACTTTTCTTTATTAATATTAGTGCTTATATGGTGTGTACACACCGTATTAACTGCAGCAGCTACCCACCTTTTCATTATCTTTGCATAGGTAACCCAGTTAGTATATTTAAAACTAAAAACTGTCAGTGTTTTGAGAGTTCTCTTATTTATCGCTTTTGGTGAAACACCTGCACAGCTTTAATGGGCATATGAGCTGGTAGTTGCTTGGTGGGAAGCCCACACATTTGAGGCCCTCTGTTCATTGGTATACCAGCCCATATACTTTTAGGAGGAATGCTACATTAATTTCTAACTAAAATACTGTAGATCATACAGTATAAATTGATGACAAAGCAAATTTGTGATTACTTACTCATCTCTATTACTAATTGTGGTACATCATTCATATTTATAACATAATACAGTAGCATGATGGCCACAATATATGCACACAAGAGAATGCAGGAGAAAACAGTAGCACTTTCACATTGTAATAAAGCAGTCATAAAATTAGTGACAACAATAAATATATGACCTACCTCTACCTTGAAATGTTCATCCTGGGAATGAGGGCAGTCCTTTCTGAAGCACATGTCCAGAACAGTACCTTTATTTAATGTATCAAATGCTCCCACTGTAATTAAAAGGGACTTTCACCTAAATACTCTAGACCTTAAATACTCAAATGAAAATAACAGGACAGTGCTATCTTACAGACATTTGGTAGCTGTTCAGTAAGTGCTGTCAAGTTCTTTATGAAACTTGACAGGGGCATATCGCTGCCAGTTAGACTAAATGAGATACAAATTAATGAGTAGAAGAAGAACTATTATTTCAAGTAATAATAATTATGAACACTTTGTGCTTGCTCAGCTTGTAATAATTGTTGGCTAGTAATGGTGTAGTAAAGTGATCATGATTGTTCCTGTCAGTATAACCAAAATAGTTATTTTCAGATTACAGGAGCAATGATTTGTATGGCAGTGTATGCAGTAATATGGGTATGCTGCATGCCATGTGACCCAGGTACATGCAGTCAGGGGAGGCAGGTGAGGCAGAGCCTCACCTGCCATGAACATAAAAAAAACAAAAAAACAAACAATCGACTTCAAGGGTCATAGCTCGGCAACCTGGGGTCACAGAGACCCCCAATTAGGGGGTGGGTAGCTGAAGTGGGGTTCCTACGACCTATGGTTCCAGAGATACGGGGCTCCTTGTGCAGCCTGTCAGAAGCTACATACAGAGCGGCCAGTTTAAATACAAGCTGGCACACTCTGTTTGCAGCAGACTGAGAGGATGAGCTCACAGTGCCTCTCCTCACTTCTTGTCAGAGGCACTGAGCTCAATGGACAGCTTGGTGTCTTGGACCAATGGTAAAGTACCATTAGCCCCAGCTGTCCAATAAAAATGCTGCAGTGGAGGCACGCCTCTCACAGCAGTGTCATAGAAGGGGGAATGTGTCTAAAAGACAAATGTTCCCTTCCAGCCCAGCCCTCTTAACTAGAAGGAAAAAACATGTGTTTATGTGTATAAGATTTACCCATAATGCCATGTTGTTCTCACACAGTTAAGAGGGAGAATGAGAATCTGCTGTTGCTGAAAAGGTACAAGCTAAATCATATATTATTATGCTATATGTTATAATAATTTATTACTTATCTATTTACTGTGAAATTACTTGTTGGAAGTTATAACTTCAAACTTCAGTCATTTTTCTATTAAGCAACCTGCTTGAGTACAGTTTTATGAAAATATAGTAAATTACCTTAAAAACAATATATAATAATTATTTGTATATTACATACTTATGGTAATTAACCCCTTGCCACCCAGGCCAATTCTAACACTTCTTTCCTACATGTAAAAATCATAATTTTTTGCTAGAAAATTACCCAGAACCCCCAAAAATTATATATATTATTTTAGCAGACACCCTATGGAATAAAATGGTGGTCATTGCAACTTTTTGTGTTACACGGTATTTGCACAACAATTTTTCTAACACATTTTTTTGGAAAGAAAATGTTTCATGAATAAAAAAAAAACAAAAAAAAACCACTAAAGTTAGCCCAATTTGTTTGTATACAAATTTGTTGTATACTATGAAAGATGATGTTAAGCCAAGTAAATAGACATTAAAAAAAACTTTAAAATTGTGCATACTTGTGGAATGGCGCCAAACTTCAGTAATTAAAAATCTTCATAGATGACACTTTAACATTTTTTACAGGTTACATGTTTAGAGTTTCAGAGGAGGTCTAGTGCTAGAATTATTGCTCTTGCTCTAACGATCGCGGCGTATGTAACCTATGTGTATCTGGCTCTGATACTAGCCAGTGCCTCACCAGTCAATGACCTCACCGCACGTCCCTGATGTGACCATATAACACATACAGTATATACCATATGAAGCCTTCTTTATAATTATTATATACAATATTCGTTTCTGAATTATAGTGACCTTGTTTAAAAAAAAATTACTCTGTAGGCAAATTATACTCTCTGTGTATTTTACATCTGTGGGCATTCCAATGTGCTTCATAGGTTCTAATGTACTGGATGGTTCACTAATTTCTGCACATTACAGGAAATACACACCAGTGTCTGCGTGCTAAATGATGCATGTGGCATGACATATTATTATCACAGGAACTCATCAGGCTTAAAATGAAATCTATTGATCAGCCTTTTCCAAAACATTTCAGCCAGAGTGGTGGGAAATCATGACACTTTCATCCTTACCTCATTTCTCCCTGTATGAAGAAACCTTTACCTGTATGCATAAATACTACTTTGTAAGTAAGTCCAGAGGTGGCCCCCAATGGCTAGAAAGAATGAAATGGAAAAAGCAGTCTAGAAGATAGAAGACTTGAGACCTGGCACGCCATGTGACCAGAGGCTTAGCTGAGTAAAAGGGGCATTTAGTTTAGTTTTATAATTGCTGCAGTGAATAATTAAGAGTGAAGAGGGGGTATCGTATTGGTTTGAGCACAGCTTTAGAGTTAGCAGAGGAACACATGTGTATGGAAATATCTTGAATACATTTAGTCCAGGGGTGTTAAACTAAATTTAATTGTGGGCTGCATCAGCATTATGGTTGCCCTCAAAGGGCCAGTTGTATCTGTAAGACTATATACATGTGTCTATTCTTTATCATATTAAATCATTGCCTCTGCATTCAACTATTACTGGTTTTATTAATACTTTAAGACTTAAGCTGTGAAGGACATGTGTAGACTGGCACAGAGCCCACTCATACTACTGTAGCAGATGATGAAAGTCTGAAAAGGAGGGTTGCACACGGCTAATATCATCCACAAGAATCTTTACTGAAGACTGCTCAGACAGAACATCATTCTGCCATAGTGTTCTGTCTGAACAGTCTCCAATAAAGTTTATTATGGATGATTGCAGCAGTGTGCAACCCTTCTTTTCATTGGCATAGAATTGTATTATTCTCATAATTAATTATAAGCAGATGTCCAAAGTACCCCACCCCTCCTTACATCAGATGTCAAGAGCCCCCGTCACCATCAGAAGTTAAAGCGGGGGTCCACCTATCTATCCTTTTTTTTTTTGGAGTTCATTCACAAACTTTTCTTCTCATGATTATCTACTCACATGTTCTGTGTAATAAGTCCACCTGTGTCCGATTTCGTTGTAAAGAATAACTTATAAAATTCACTGAAGGCGGTTTCCATCTTCATTGTGGGCATTTGAAGCCCACAAGCATGTATTTCCTGGATGCGGTGAATGCTGTGCTCCCAGCATTCACCGAGATGTTGTGATGACTCTGTTGCACAATGCATGCTGGGAAGCCTGAGACTAGCTCCCAGGGGACCGTGGGAGGTCTGGGAGAGGCTAGAAACACGCCTACTCCCATGCGAGGAAAACCAGGAAGTGCTAAGAAGATTAGAAAAAAAAAGGTAATTACAGCGATTTAAATTTTTTTACACAGCATGTCAGAATCTAGGCAAGGAAGAGAATGCATAGAGATAATGTTCAAAATTTGGGTGGAACTCCGCTTTAAGAATCCCCCACCCTTCCATACATCACAGTGCATACCCATATCCTGTGCTGCTGGGGGCAGACCTGGGAAGCAGAAAGTGTAGGGTCTGACAGTGAACCAGTGGAGCGCTGGAATTTGCTGAATGCTGAGACCAGGGGAGGCGGAAACAAAGGGGTTCTGCCACTGCACAGAGAGGTGCAGGATCTGGTGGAGGAGTTCTGTCCTCCACTCTGCTGCCGACTGCTGAGACAAAGTGGGGTGCCGCAGCTGCAGGAGAGGTGCAAGGGCCACGTAAAATGGCCTGGGGGGCCGGATGCGGCCTGCAGGCCTGTGTTTGACATATATGAATTAGGGGGATGATCGTAAAGTGAACCTTATGGGGGGATTTACTAAAGACTAAAATGCTGTTCATCTGTTCAACCATATGCAAGAAAAATACAGTATTTTTGCATGCACACGATGATATAAGTCAGCAGAGCTTCAACTCATTCACTAAGCTGAGGGAAAATTCTCTTGCAAAGTGAATAGAGTATTTGCCTTTTGTAAATTAACCCCAATGACTTTGTTTTTGGAGTGTAGGTGTAATGTAATGTAATCTTTCCCATCAAACTGCCAAGCTGTGTAGGAGGCATTCTAGGGTGTCTGATCTTTCTTTGTCAGTGTTGCTTTGTTTCCAGTATCTGCTGTTGAAGCATCCTGAAATTATTTTGTGTTGAGTTTTAACCTGAAACTTGCATATGGCTATGCATCATCTGCTTTACCTCTAATTCTCAGTCTTGGCTACTGGTGTACTGTCTTTTTTTAATGAGGCTTCAGTGACATGGGGAGTAGATGTAGCCTTACTTACAGTGGCAGAGGGTAAGTAAGGCTACATGTACACTAGCCTACCCTGACCATGGCTGCCAGAAAAAGCAAAATGCGTTTTGCATTTTTGCATGTTTTGCGTTTTCCAGCATTCAAAACGTTCCTATCCTAAACAAGATTCTTCCCAGTTCAGGAGAGGGCGGTTTAACCTTCCCGTAACGCGGCAGCTCCTAGACTCTGCTAAAAGCCTATATGTACATGGACACAAAGGGGGTTATTTACTAAAGGCAAATCCACTTTGCACTATAAGTGCACTGAAAGTGCACTTGAAAGTGCAGTCGCTGTAGATCTGAGGGGGACATGCAAGCAAAATGAAAAACAGCATTTTAGCTTGCACATGATTGTATGATAAAATCAGCAGAGCTTCCCCTCATTTCAGATCTTCCCCTCAGATCTACAGCGACTGCACTTCCTTTCAGTGCATTTGTAGAGCAGAGTGGATTTCCCTTTAGTAAATCAACCCCATAGGCTTTTATAGAGTTGAGTTTAGAAACTTTGGCAAAAAAACACCAAAAGCTCCTAAACGCAAGTTTAGGAGCTGCCAGTGTACTTGAAGCCTTAACATTGCCAATGTATATACACAGGACTTTTTTTCTCATAGAATAGGTGCAGGAACTCAACCACGACCCTCCAAACCTCCCCATCCACATACATACTCTCCAAAATGCATCAAATAGTGGATGTGATTAAATTTCACTAACAGTAGGAGCGCCCCAAAGGTGCATTAAATACCAGGAGTGCATAGTACAGTACATAGCAAGTACAGAGTGCAGAGTTCAGAGGAACTTACACACAAAGTGCAGATTTCAATGTTGCTCTACTTGCAGAGTTCAGGGTGCGCTACATACATAGTGCAGAGTTCAGGGGTACGCTGCATACAGAGTACAGAGATCAGCCTTTTTCCATAGCTTCTAACCTCTGCATCTCCCATCGACATCTGACTTTCACCCCTCCACTTCTCTAGTACCTCCTCACTCACTGTAGGTGGCTCTGCCTCTCTCACTTGCAGAGAGATCATCCAGTGGGGATGTCGACATCTGCACTGCACTCCAGGCACCTGCATCTGCCTTGTCCCAATCCTGCACTCAGTGGGAGCCGCTCAGGAGACAAGCTGTTTTTTGTAAACACAGAAGCTGGACTTCTGTGTTTACAAGTGATAGTGGTGAGCAGGGAGCAGAGGGCCTGAGTCAGAGGTGGTGGAACTAAATTCCAGCTGAAAAAAAAACCCTGTATATACATATAACAAAGGCTGCCTGCTACACAGCTTACAGTATATATTTTGTATATGGTGTAGCTGTGTGGCAATTATTGTCCTGTTTGTATATTGGGGCTGTGGGAAGTCTCAAAAGAGGACCTCTTACTGTAATTTGCAATTCACATGAATCAACAGGACATATGTCAGCATCTCTTTATAGAATATTTTTTTGCAAAACTTCTCTATTTACAGCTATAAAAACTGCTGTTCCTCAGCCCAAAGCAAAAACCTAGGCAACCTAAGTCAATCGACCAGAAAGTAAGAGCATAACTTCAGAGACAGTCTTCTGTTTTCAGTCACATAGGTTATCTGGTAGATTTTAGTGAGATAAGAAGCTAAGTAAGGTATAATGGGAAGGCATGGCCTGCATACTAAAAACACAGAAAGCATTATTGTTCCCCTTTAATAGCAGATCAGATTCAAGAGGATGGAGAAGTAGTTTTGTGCAGCAATATACTGTATTTAAGTAGGAAAAAAGAGATACAATATAAAGTGTATGATGATATAATAAAAATATGTCTCCAAATCAGATTTGGTGAATGTTTCTGTGATGTTGCTACAGTATCATAATTTTCCATGATACATATGATGGTATTCGTTTCCCAGAAGAAAACATTTATATAGAATGCAGCTGATTAAAAGGACTGTCATATCATACAAAGGCGTATCTAATTAGATGAACATCACAGAGAGAGAACAGATCAGCCTCTTGTCTAAGAATGAAAAGCTAGGTAAAGATGTGCCTTTATACAGCAATATGAGCTGTGGAGCTACCTCATGCTAGCTGTAAATGTTCAGACAGTTACAGACATGGACACAGCAACTCTAACAATGTTTATAACCATTTGCATTTAAATCAGTCATTACTGCCAACTAACATTACAGAAACATTCTAGATCCATCCAAATGCCAGTTGTTAGCTATATTCAATGATGCCAATGCTTTTCACTTTTTAGTGCAAGGGGAAGTGATAATGTAAATTTGTCCTGTGTTTTTAAGAAGTATTATTGTTATGACATATGTTCTTATTGTGGGCATCCATTCTAAGTTTAAGGTCACTGGTTGTAAATGCAAATAACAATATAGACACAGCAGCCTTAGAGTACTAGGCAAATAAATGACAGGTGATGACGCCTAAGCTCCGGTGTTAAAGTTTTGCTACAGAAAAGGCCTTTAGTTTTTAATTCTTACTAACTGTTGTTAGATAATACACATTTGCATGTTTTTTTGCATAAATGTTCTTAGAGTCAGACCTTTGGGAGTTATTTACTAAAGGCAAATCCACTTTGCACTGCAAGTGCACTTGAAATTTCACTGAAAATGCACTTGGAAGTAAAGTCGCTGTAGATCCGAGGGGGATATGCAAGGACGATAAAAAACAGCATTTTAGCTTGCACATGATTGGATGATAAAATCAGCAGAGCTTCCACTCATTTCAGATCTACCCCTTAGATTTAGAGCGATTGCACTTCCAAGTGCACTTTCAAGTGCACTTGTAGTGCAAAGTGAATTTGCCTTTCGTAAATAACCCCCTTTGTGTCTCATATACCACTGCTGCTCCCAAAACTGTTAGCTTGTCAAAAGTATCATCAGTGCCAGAAAATAAAATACCCCCAAATTAATGTTTTGTGGTATTTTGGGTATACCCAAAATACCCAATGATTTTATGTATTTTGGATATACCCAAAAATGAATGTTTGTCTCACATCAATGACCTTTTACTGATTGGGCTTCTTTCATGTTGAGCAGTGTTTGGAAGAGAGAGGATGAGGACCAAAAATTGGCCTTCGTTGGTCTACTCTGATTGAACTCGCACTAGACAGTCATGAAACTAGAAAATGTGGTGGGATTACTGCTGGCTCCTTAACTGGAATGGTGGCAAAGACTAGTGTTGGCCTATGGATCTGACATGGTGCCTAGGACAGGTGGTAGTTTTAAAACAGGAATGGCAACTAGAGCAAAGAGTGGATATTGTACACTGTGGCTGACACCATGGACAGGTCTCCTCCCGGCTCTGAGGTTGGAAAGCCTGAGAGTCCAGAGACTGGAGCCAGTGACAGAGCTAATTATGAGCCTTGCATGGTTTGCTTAGTAGGATCTTATCTAGATCTGTGGCTCTGCCTTCTTCCAGTCATATTGGATTGGTGGTGTGTTCTTGAATTTCTTTGTGATCTGCTTTACCACATTGTTTTCTGTGTCTCAGGTTCCTCTCTTGTCTTACTACATTGTGCACTAACTGGTGCTGATAAAAATGCCTTTATGGTATGTGTGTGCCCTACTTTCTTTGAGTAGGTGTCAGAATATGTGCCATGGATAATCAGATAGCAAGTATCGCAATTAGACTTCTTGCTATTGCTGCTTCCTTACCTTTTAAATAGAAAGTGCTTTTTTGTCATTTCATATAAAGAGTGTTGTACTCAGATTATTGTAGAAATAAATCCTATCTGAATGATATTTAGTATACTAAAGCACTGTATAGCAAAGAGGGAAGACACATTAAGGAGTCAATGCTGCTCACCCCAATATGGACAAGAAAAATGGAAAAAGGTCCCCCGAGCGGGGTTTTTAGGCAGCTAGCTATAGATATGAGCAAGGCATTAAATAAAATATTAAATGCTTTATTGAAGGGTAATGAATGAATGTAACAACATATAAATATAAGTTGGGAGCTCCAGTGGGAAAATACCCATACCAAATACATATAATAGCAAACATAGGTTATACACAGCATATAATAAGGCTATTGCATAACAATTCTGACACGTTTCGACCCATGAATTTTGGGGTCTCTTCAGAGGATGAGTTTGCTAAAGAAAACAGAAAAATTTATAATAGTATGTACAGCTTATTTAAAAGAGTTACAGCATTGGCAAGTTTGTTTAGCAACATGTTTAGTAACACTTTGCACATAATTACCACTGAGTTTGGATGTACCCCTCGATTAGAGCCTCCCCACATAGCAGCCAGACCATCCCGTGTGCCCACACGTAACAGCACCCCGGAAGAGGGGGGAACAGGAATCCACTTGATATGGCTTGCAAGGAGCCACACGTATAATTGCCCCCCCACCATCACGCCACAGGGGAGGTGGGGCCGGAACCTACGAAAATTGTCAGAGCGTTAGCTAATGAATATACCCATATAGGTTATTGGTTAGATTTAACTGTTGGGCGGTCAGAAAGTGTTGTAATCATCTATTACAGCTTGAATTAGTCATGTGAAGGATAATGAGATTAATAAAGTGACTATATTGATATAACTAATATAAAATATGTCAGGGATGACCTTGTCTTTTATTGCCGACAATGGCGGTGATAGGGAGAAAAGTGAGGAATGTGCACAGTGAATAATGACGTGTAAAATATAATGTAAAAAATATGAAGAAAATGTGAAAGAAAATGATGCGAGTGAGTGTTTTATATTGTAGGCCTGTAATTCTTAACAATAACACACTTAAATCTGTCCACCAAGAGTCTAGTAGATATCCTGGGTATGATGAAGTTTGAAACACAAAAACATAAATTATAATATAATAAATAAATATAAATAATTAAAAAAAAATAATATAATAATAATAAAATAAATTTCCCCACAATTCACTATCGCTCAATTCTGCACGTGTTCTAATTTACTATCGCTGTTTTTTAGCTGATCTAAAGCCACTTTTGACGTAAAGGGACACTTTTTGGTTGCCATGGACAATCTCCAGTTTCCAGGCAGAAAGAACAGTATATATAATATAAAACTGCATGCAGGGCATTGGACAAAGCACTGGGGACAAAAGGAATGTGAAATAATTTCAGAGCTTCCCCTCAAAACAAAACTTGAAATATATCACTCTGTGTGTAATGAATCTATATAAAATATATGAGTTTCACTTTTTGAATTGAATTACTGAAATAAATTAACTTTTTGATGATATTCTAATTTTTTTGAGATGTGCCCGTATGTTAGTAATGCTAGTTTTGTAGATTTTAAATAATCAAAAACATGAAGGAGAAGTCATAAATACAATTATAAACAGATTCTATAACAAACTTTTGTTGTGTTATGAAAGCAACAATTTTTTCAACAAAGCAGGTAAGACTAGTCTGGCAAACAAGTAATTGAGCTATGCCAGGTGGTTGAAAATAAAATACAAATACTCATATACATCCAACTGGCCTCACAACTGCAGACCTAACCACACCAGCCAAGGATCTCCACATCCAGCATCTTCACCTCCAAGATCGTCTGAGACCAGCAGAATTTCTGCAGAAACTGTCAGAAACTATCTCAGGGAAGTTCATCTGCATGCTCGTCGTCCTCATCGGGGTCTCGACCTGACTGCAGTTCATCGTCGTAGCCGACTCGAGTGGGCAAATGCTCACATTTAATGGCACTATGGAGAGGTGTTATCTTCATGGATGAATCACAGTTTTCACTGTACTGGGCAGATGGCAGACAGCGTGTATGGTGTCGTGTGGGTAAGCTGTTTGCTGATGTCAACATTGTGGATCGAGTGGCCCATGGTGGCGGTGGGGTTATGGTATGGGCAGGCGCATGCTATGGACGATGAGCACAGGTGAATTTTATTGATGGCATTTTGAATGCACAGAGATAACGTGACGAGATCCTGAGGCCCATTGCTGTGCCATTCATCCATGACCATCACCTCATGTTGCAGCATGATAATGCATGGCCCCATGTTGCAAGGATCTGTACACAATTCCTGGAAGCTGAAAACATCCCAGTTCTTGCATGGCCAGCATACTCACCGGACATGTCACGCATTGAGCATGTTTGGGATGCTCTGGATTGTCGCATACGACAGCATGTTCCAGTTCCTGCCAATATCCAGCAACTTTGTACGGCCATTGAAGAGGAATGGACCAACATTCCACAGCCCACAATCAACAACCTGATTAACTCTATGCGAAGGAGATGTGCTGCACTGCGTGAGAAAAATGGTGGTTACACCAGATACTGACTGGTTTTCAGACACCGACCCCCCCCCCCCCCATACAGTAAAACTGCACATTTTAAAGTGGCCTTTTATTGTGGCTAGCCTAATGCCGCGTACACACGAGCGGACTTTACGCCAGACTTTGCTCGGCGGACTTTACGCCGGACTTTAAAACGGACGGACTTGCCCACACACGACCGGACTTTCCGGCGGGCTAAGTCCGCCCGTCTTTCCGACGGACTTTCGCTGGAGTTACGCCGGACTTTCAGAATGAACAGACTTGCCCACACATGGACAAGTCCGTTCATTTTGAACGTGACTCAGGTGCGACGGGACTAGAAAAGGAAGTCAATCTTGCCACTTTTATCGGCGAGATTGACACCTTGCGAGCCCCGCCGCGGGTCATACCAGGCCCTTAGGTCTAGTATGGATTTTAAAGGGAAGCCCCCCTATGCCGAAAAAATGGCGTGGGGTCCCCCCTAAAATCCATACCAGACCCCGATCCGAGCACGCAGCCCGACCGGTCAGGAAAGGCGGTGGGGACAAGCGAGCGCCCCCCCTCCTGAACCATACCAGGCCGCATGCCCTCAACATGGGGGGGTGCCTTGGGGGAGGGGGGATCGGGGTCTGGTATGGATTCTAGGGGGGACCCCACGCCGTTTTTTCGGCGTAGAGGCTTCCCTTTATAATCCATACCAGACCTAAGGGCCTGGTATGCCCCACGCTCGCCGCAATAGGAAAATTTGTTTTTCCTATTGCAGCGAGCGCGAAATGCAATACCCTGCCCTCGCGTCGTATCTGGTCCGTTGGACCAGCATACACACGAGCGGGCTTTCCGTCGCACCAGCACACAGACGAGCGGACTTTCCGCCAGAAACTGAGTCCGACGGAAAGATTTAAAACATGTTTCAAATCTAGGTCCGGCGGGCTTTTGGGAAAAAGTCCGCCGGAAAGAGCCTACACACGGTCGGATTGTTCGGCGGACTCTGGTCCGCCGGGCAAAGTCTGCCGTAAAGTCCACTCGTGTGTACGCGGCATTAGGCACACCTGTGAGGTGGATGGATTATTTCGGCAAAGGAGAAGTGCTCACTAACACAGATTTAGACAGATTTGTGAACAATATTTGAGAGAAATAGGCCGTTTGTGTACATAGAAAAAGTCGTAGATTTTCAACTCATAATAAATATGGGCAAACACAAAAGTGTTGCGTTTATATTTTGCTCAGTGTATATATATATATATATATATATATATATATATATATATATATATATATATATATATATATATATATATATATATATAATAATATGACAAAAAAAATTAATACATAAATAAACCAAAGAAAAAAAGAAAGAAAGGCAAACATTACAATAACTCTTATTGTATATTATTACCATTGGCTTCACACAGTTATGACTGCTTTTTGCCTGGAAATGAGACAAGCAGGAAACCTACATCAAGAAAATGTATTTTTAGCCTGTTCTGTTCTAAAATATTCTGTTGACATATAGTAATTATAGAGTTCATGTTGTCCGTGTTATGTCAGTCTTGTTACTGTATATTTGGTTTTACAGGCTGCTGGTTGGTTATTCTCATGATGACATGTTAAGACTAAATGATTTTCATGCTGTGCGTCTTTTTAAAGCACACAAAAACTGGAAAGCTTTGAAATTTTTCTTTTTTTTCACTCAGCAAATGCTTGCAGTACTGTATATCTTTTTAATTAAAACCAGATACACTAAATCAAAATGGTATGTCCTGTTCTTCGTTTTTAAACTCTCTTCAAGTTTCATTGGTGGTGTCATGTTTCAATAAATTGGAAATGCCTTTACAGTGTATACAATCTCTCTCTAGCTCAGAACAATAATTATTTCTGTTGTACACATAATTCTTTTTATTTTTTTTTATTATTTTATATTATTGAAGGGTCAGTCTACCTAAAACCAATGACTATATACTTTTTGGTAGTTGCTGGATAATTAAACCACCTGATATACATATTGGAGACTCAATTGGTAGGATATATGTACTTGGTCCCCATGCCTGTGGTGGCCATTTGGACAATAGTCTAACTATTTTTGTTACAATTTTAATTTATTTAATGAGAAAATGTAACTTAACAGGTAATGGCAAGGTGGCCAAAAGGTGCCAAAACCCCTCCACTGAACCAGTGCAATCTTAAAACAGAAGCTATTTGCATGTCTCATTACATCACAAATCCTAAATATAAGGGGATTATTTTAATTTTAGGATAGCGGCTGTAGCCATGCAGATGATTCTGTCATATCCTATGGCCGACTCTACACCCAGAATGGATGGTTTAAAGTACACATATAGCCTAATAATACATGTTGAACATTTTATAGATAGGGAACGCCTACCCTCATGTTCATCAGTGGTTCCAAATCATTAATAACTACGGAAGTAGGGAAACAGACACAAAAAGATACATTCAGCATCTTTCCAAACAACTGTTCCATTTATTCCGCACAATTGAAGTTTTTTGTACACATGCTTACGTAGGTATCACATTATTATTACAATTGTACTTGTATGGTAACAAGCGGAGTTACACCTCCAGGCTAATGTTTAATCAGGACTCGAAAGATGCACACATGTAATCAAAACATTATTAAGTGCCGTGTGCACAATGAGTGCAGTGTGCAATACATAAGTAAAGGATACAAAATAGAATACACTTATATACAGAATGTACAATTTCTTTCACAACAATACAGTAGAAATGCATAAAGAAACAGGTGAACAGAACCAGAGAATAATAGAGGAAAATCATCATGAAAAGTTTCAAGATTGGCTATGAATCAACCCTCCAGGTCCCATTCATAACTAAAATATCACCTTTGGCTAGACTGATCCTTCAAGTAAATAATTGATCATATTGAATATTAATAAAGGAAAGTGAGTTGCCCTTCATTACAGTGGGCCTATCTCCTACAACTAAACATTTGTTTAAGTTATTTTTATATTAATCTTATCAAAGCATATATTATTTAGGAGACTGTGAACAACTATTTGCCAAGATGACCATGCTGTCTTTACTCATCAAAAACAGGTCAGCAAATGAGACCCCTGAATCACATACTATCACCCACATCTTACTGCCTAGCCTGGACTCTTATTGTATTGGCCACTAATGAAATGCAAATTATCCTACATCATGTCTTTCCTCCTTCTCGTTCCCTCCCCACCATTCTTTTCAATATTTTCTCTTTCCCTCTCCCTTACCATCTGTTGGCTGCATTTGTGCTTTTACCTTTTGGATGATCCTTATTGTTGAGCACAAAGCATTTAAAGCCCGTCTCCGGGGAAAAACAAAAACATTTTTTCTTGCAGCGGGGCTGTGAATGCACTGCATGGGTTAACTGCTCCCAGCACAAGACCAGTCTGGCACTCCCGTGCACCGGCGGTCTTGAGTTATGGACTGTTCCTAACATCATCAAGCCTAGAGCAGGCTCCATAGACCAGGAACAATCCACCGCCATAACGTGGCGGAGCACCATTTTTCGATGGAACGAAGGATTGGGTGAGTATCAGCTTTCTCCTCACCCCTAGACAAAATGAGCAGTTGGCCAATGTAGTGCAGGCACAGCCCAACTGCATGGGAAGACTTTTTTTTGCCTGGAGTTGGGCTTTAACTTTCTCTTTTTTATGTTTGAGTATCTTTGCATAACAACATGATACTGTTTGCTGTATATATTGTGTTGTTGATTGAACTCACGTCCTATGTGCTGACATATATCTGCCCAATTTGTTGTCATTCAACTTTGAAAACTCAATAAACACATTGAAATTAAAAAACAGGTCAGCAAAATCCCACTGACCTTCACTGAGCAGCCCACATGCAGTTCAGAGGCTGTGTTTGATTGGCATTGTGTTGCATTACGTTTCTGTACACTGTCCTCTTAAGGTACATTTGAAGAGGAGTGAAAATAGGTCCAACACAGCCTTTTTATGTCAAATGCATGCATTTAAAAGGAAAATGCATTTGAATAGAGCTCCCATTGACATGAAATTGAAGTTCCTTAATTTATGGTGCTGATTCATGGTCAAATGAAAGGGGACTCCAAGCACTAAGAAAAGTCATTCGGTGAACCATAACACTGTAAAAAATACAGGCAGTAAAAGTGTTGCATAGGGTCTCAGGGAATGATGTGACTATATCAGAAGATACCCTCAGGCAGTCTAGGAATTACTATATTTTCCCATGGATAAAAAAATACTGCGGGCCTAAGAATTGTAGTCATGTTCCCACAGTTTATCTAACTAGAATGGCACCCAGGGGAGAATTTTTTGAATAAGTTAAAAGCAATCAGAAATCTCAAATATCTTGCGCCATGTACCTAAGCTAAAGATGTGAATGGTTTAAGAGTTGACCTTGTTCTGGCCAATTCCTAGGATAGAAGATTTTTTAATTACAGCTTTAAAGTATACAGTATGTAACCCAACTACTAGACTCTCATATACGTTTTAACACAATAATACTAATTAAAAAACGAATTTTCATTTTTTTTTTAATTTGCAGCATTCATTGACTAAATACCTGTTGATCCTGTTATGAAGGTCCTTCAAGCAGGTCATATTATAGGGTGACAACCCTCTGTCTATGCCTCGTGCTCCTACATTGTCACCCTGATGTATGGTTTTCTTCAAGTAGCCAATTTACACAAATTACGCAGACATGGTCCCATTGTTGCCACTATCGGGAATCTTTCCAGAGAAATGCCATGCAGCCATCGCTGGAGTGCTTGTATATAGACAAGAAGTAACTACTAAGAGGCTACAGTTAGAGAGGGGAGAGGGGAGGGGGGCATTGGGAGATACGTAATTGTAATATTTGATGTTTTGTATTTGGTATATTGGAATAATGAATAAAGATATAATAAAAAAATAAAATAAAACAAACCAAACAAACTGCTGTGCTCTTTCTAAAACATCATTTTGCACACCAGTAATATAGACTGATATCCCTCAATATGTGACTTCCCTGCTGCATTAATTCTAAAATATATGCTCTTTAACTCAAAACAGCAGCCTTGCGCAGATGGAAACAGTTTTTCCCATGGCAGGGGTAGTTAAATTGCTTGAGTGACCTTCTATTGTACCTTTTACCCATTACTGCTATATACTGTAAAAAGGCTTAGAAAAAACAATACACTGTTTTTTAAGCACTTCACTAAATAAAAACAAAAAACAAAAAACAAAAATCACTTCCATTCCTATTGCTTTTGTTGTCGAGAAGCTAAGTTACTAAATGAAGTATTCCTGCTCAGGAATTGCATTCTGGAAGAGCCATTACTTCAGTGTCTACCCTCCAATTGGTTTATTCCTTCAATAGTTCATGTTATCCTTTCCTTAATTAATTGTCTTACGATGCTTCCTTTCTTAACGTTAATCAACTCATTAACTGAAGTACCTGCTGAAGGGCATACGGAAAGGGATAGACACATATGGTATGCTGGGGTTATATTTGTTCACGGGTGGATGGAGGCATACCCTTTTTTTCTATTCATGCTGGAAAAAAACATAGATCAAGAGATCCGAACCCTGCAAACAGGACTAGAGAAGCATGCTGACTAATCTTCTTGCAGAACTAATCTCTAGTTCTATTTGTTGATCACATGTAGTTGAAGTGAGCCTGGCCTGTCCTGAAATGTTTAAAGGGTATTTCCAATTTTGCAGTGAGATTGCGATAATGCCTATTTTAAATTCGCCTAGCATAACTTAAAAAAAAAATGCAGTCTACCTGTATGCTTTGTTCTGGAACTTCCAGCAAGGAAATATTCTGCATGGTTCTTTTTTGTTATCAAGAAGCTTGGAAGCTGCGATTGCCATAATTAACCCTGCCCTTTACTGTGTAAGCAGCTGTATTAGATTTGAACACTTAATAAAAAGTCAGAAAAAAAATGTACCCATGTTAGGAATATTCTTAATGTGCCAAAAAATAAATAAATACATTTATAAGTGAAATGTTTTTACCAATAAAGGTGGAAAATGTGAAAGCACATATATGTGATCACAAAGCTATAGTGATATCAGCCACAAAATCTATGCACTATGTAGGTTGCTGCTGGGTCTGGGTTTGGGACCCTCTAGACCAGTGTTTCTTAACTCCAGTCCTCAATGTGCTGCAACAGGTCATGTTTTCAGGCCTTCCATTATTTTGCACAGGTGATTTGATCAGTTTCACTGCCTTAGCAATTACCACAACTGTTTCATCTGAGGGAAATCCTGAAAACATGACCTGTTGGGGCGCTTTAAGGACTGGAGTTGAGAAACACTGCTTTAGACCAGGGTTGTCAAATTGAACTTCATTGCGGGCCGCATCAGCAATGTGATTGCCCTCAAAGGAACGGTTGTATCTGGGTCACACTACGTACAGAGTGCAAAGTTCAGGATTACATCAAGATTATGCTACGTACAGAGTGCAGGGTTCAGCAATGCACTACGTACAGAGAGCAGGGTTTAGGGGTGTGCTACGTAGAGAGAGCAAGGTTCAGGGGTGCGCTACATACAGAGTGCATGGTTCAGGGGTGTGCTATGTACAGAGCAGGGTTCAGGGGTGAGCTAAGTATGGAGTGCAGGGATTCAGGGTGCACTATGTATGGAGTGCAGGGATTCAGGGGTGCACTATGTATGGAGTGCAGGGATTCAGGGGTGCACTATGTATAGAGTGCAGTGATTCAGGGGTGCTTTACGAATGGAGTGCAGGGATTCAGGGGTGCGCTATGTACAGAGTGCAGGGTTCAGGAGTGGGCTACGTACAGAGAGCAGGGTTCAGAGGTGCACTACATATGGAGTACACAGAGTCAGGGGTGCGGTACGTACAGAGTCCAGGGATTCAGGGGTCCGCAATGTACAGAGGGCAGGGATTTAGGGATGCACTATGTACAGAGGGCAGGGATTCAGGGGTACACTACATACAGAGGGCAGGGTCCAGGGGTGCGCTATGCCCAATGTGCAACATCTAATTTCTACCCCTCCTCCTGGATTCTGACATCTTCACCCAGCACACTGCCCCATCCCCCACCTCGAAACACATCTTTCTACAAACCTCCACAGTCCCCCCCCCCACCAATGCAAACCTCACAGTTGTACTCTCTCCTACCTGATGTAAGATGGCATTTACAAGAATGCTTTCATGGCCACTACTGCTACAATTCCTCAAAAGCTCTCAAGATGCAGCCGCTGGATGTAGATTAGAACACACAGCCACCAAAGCCGTCAGGTACCTCTGCCACTGACAGGCTATGCCAGACTGACAGCGCATGCGCTCAGCTACACACACAGCCGGAAAGCGCAGGAAGTGTTTACTCCGGTTGCCAAGAAGACCTGTTCCGTGACAGCTGAAAGCGGCTGGTGAAAACAGGAGGTGGTGGCCGCGTCCGCCGCGCGGGCCACATGACAAGGCCTAGTGGGCTGGATTCAGTCCATGTGTTTGCCACCCGTGCTCCAGATTAAAAATCAATATAACAATTCTAAGCACTGCCTTCTATAAATAAATAAATATGAAATCATACAGCTTCACATTAAATGTCCAAAGAAAACATTTGCATTAAAGTCCAACCAGTGATGCAGTTTCTAGTGAGATGGTGAAATATTCTTCCAAGTGGTAAGTGCAGAAATCACAGTGCTGTGCTCCCCTCCTGTGTTCCTGCACTCACCGACACCTGTTGACTCTTACATGTAATGTACGAGTCAAATGTGCATGTGCTGCAGAACTTTTTCCCCACAAATAGAGCTTTCTTTTGGTGGTAGTTTATCACCTCTGTGGTTTTTATTTTCTGTGCTATAAACAAAAAAAGGCCGACAATTTTGAAAAAAAAAAAAACAATATTTTTTACTTTCTGCTATAAAACATACACACACAACAATATGTAATCTGCTACATATTTTTGGTAAAAAGAAATCCCAATAGGCGTATATAGATTGGTTTGTGCAAAAGTTATAGTGTCTACAAACTTTAGGATATTTTTATTTATTAAGAATTTTTTGTACTATTAATGGAAGCGATCAGCGACTTATAGCGCCACTGCAATATTGCGGCATCAGGATCAAAGTATTAACTGTGTTCCTAGCCAGTGTTTTAGTGTATTGTGGGAGGTGCTTTTACTAGGGGAAGACATGGATCTTTCTTGCTTTGCAGAGACACAGGATCCATGCCTTCCCTCATGTCAGAATGGCGATCTGCCTTGTTTACATAGGCAGTCTGCTATTCTGCCTCTGTGCTGGATGATCAGCAGGTGCCGGTGGACTTCGAGTCCCTGGTACCCGCAGATCAGCTCCCACTGTGGATAATCACAGTGTGGGCCGCCAGCAGCACACATGCGTGCCCCCAACCTGAAAGTGTTGTATCACATACTAGATATGTGATCTGGCCCAGCAGTGCCACCTTGCCACCTTGTATATTTAAGTTATATGGTCAGCAAGTGGTTAATGAAGGCACAAAACACCAAACCAGAAGTCGCACGCTGGCGTGCGTTCCACCAGCCGGATATGATATCACTGTAAGTCTCCTCCTATTGCATTTCACACCTTCCACACTGTCTGTCTTAACAAAAGCTTAACGGTTTAGGAGATGGATTTCTCCATTTTATGTTAATGGGAACTGGCTCTGGATAATGAGAATGGGACTCAGCCAGTCCCCAGCACAGCTTTTGGCACAGATAATGCTGAGTTAGCTGAGAAATGTTTGCAGTCAGCCATAACATCTAAAAGGTAAGAACTATTTAAATAAACTTTTTTTATACTGTGTAAATTAGAACACATAACAAACATATATGGGGTTTATTTACTATAGCGTGAATTTGCGAATGTGCAAATAAATAGTCGCAAAATGGCTAAAACCACGCAAATGATTTCACTATAGCACTCAGGAAAAAATAGTCACAAAATCTAATTTACTATAGGTCACAGACAACAAAGACCATCTAAAAAAGTAGTTGTGTTCGAAACACGGGAACTGAACATGGAAATAATGTTTAGAACATGATATGATAGCCTTAATGGTACTTAAATATGTGGTATATTGTTTAAAGCATGAGTTTGGGCCGAACATTGGCTGTCCGGAAGTTCTCTGAACAACCGAATTATAGGGTAGTTCGACCATTTGTTCAGCATGCCGAACAACTACAATGCACTGCGCCGCTGCACAGTGCATTGAAAGCCCCGATTGGTTGATGCAATGAAGGTTCGCCCAATCTGGGCACAGAGCACTGTGAGAGCAATGATTGGACGCTGTCATGATGACTGTATCCAATCATGGCTCATTGCTCTTAATCCCGTCCCACACTATAAAAGTATTCTTTCCATAGAAGCCATTTGTTGAGTGATAGCGGCATGGAGAGAGATAGAACAAGGCTCTGTTCAGTGCTATTAGACTGTTATGCCCCGTACACACGGTCAGACATTGATCGGACATTCCGACAACAAAATCCTAGGATTTTTTCCGACGGATGTTGGCTCAAACTTGTTTTGCGTACACACGGTCGCACAAAGTTGTCGGAATTTCCGATCACCAAGAACGCGGTCACGTACACCACGTACGACGAGACTGTAAAAGGCCATTTCAGAACCAAGCGCGGCACCCTTTGGGCTCCTTTTGCTAATCTCGTGTTAGTAAAAGTTTGGTGAGACACGATTCACGCTTTTTCATACTCGTGGTTTTCAGATCATTTTCTGCTGTTCAGTTTGTGCTTGTGGGTTTGTATCTGCTCTTCAGTGCGTGCAGTCAGTTCGTATTGTACTATTCAGTGCGATCTTGTCCCCTCGTTGCTGTTTTTCAGGTCGCTCTTCACAGGCCTTGCTGTTCTTCAGTGCATTCTGTTACTTCGTTCTGAGCAGCCGACCGTTTTCTAGCCATGTTGCGTATACGTACTCCTCATAGAGTTCGTGCTGTGCAGGGGCTTGGTGTTGGGGTCCTGACCTTGACACAAGTCCAGTCCATGAACAGGGTGGGGAGGAGTTCATGGACCAAGAATTGGTTGCTTCAGTGTGACCAGTTCTGTCACATGCCTTTGCTCCGTGAGATCCGTGAGAATAATCCTGATGATTTCAGGAACTTTCTCCGGATGACGGACCCCGTATTTCGCCGTTTGTTGGCTTTGCCGACCCCTTATATCAGCATGCAGGATACCTGCATGAGGCAAGCCATCACTCCGGAGCAGAGGTTAGTCGCCACCCTGTACTTGGCGACGGGGAGAAGCCTGCAGGACTTGAAGTTCTCGACAGGCATCTCCCCCCAGGCTCTGGGGATCATTATCCCAGAGACCTGTTCTGCCATCATTCAGGTCCTGCAGAAGGAGTATATTAAGGTAAGATTTTTATCCTTTAATATCACATTTTATTGTATTTAATGTTTGCTAATGTATTGTATTTCTTTCCTCATTCCCTAATTACCATGATTGTAATATGCTGTGAATGTCTCCTTTGTTCTCATGCATGCTGGATTTTTATGTCATTATTTTTGTTGTCCTTCATACATATTTGCCTTCACTTACCTCCCCAGCATGCTCTCCTGGCCCTATATTCACCTCATGTAGTCACTTAACAATGTATTTTATCAGCTCCATAGTAGTGCTTTACCCTAAAAACCCCCTAAAATGTTTTAAAATGTGATTTGTGCTTTAAATTCAGGCAGAGTGCCAGAGGCTATTTTTGGGTGTCCCCAAATCATTTGGAACCCTCCCTCCCCGAGACTGCTAAGTCAGCAGATACCAATTCTCTATCTATCCTCAATCATCTATCTGCTGACTTTGCCAAACCCATACACACTATACCCATCTCTTTAGTGGTCAGATTTATGGATGAATTCCCCAAAGCATGTAGTGCAAGGGCCTGCCTGTATACTTTCAAATGGTACTGTTTAAAGTTTTTGTATACTATTATTATCTTGATAGGTAATAGCAGAATGTCCAAATGTGCTCAAATGTGTACAGTGTGTATTTATATCTTTGTATTATGACACTTCTTACCTGTCCAGTGGGCTGCCAATAGTGTAACTAAGGAGGGGCTGTTCAAAGTAATACCCATTATTTAGGCATTTATTTAGGCATTCATATCTCAATGAAGTGGAGAGGGTTACCTGACCCAGAGCCCCCCCCCCCCCCCATAATGTTAGAAATGGCCCAGGAGAGGGGGGGGATCTGATAAGTGTACCTTATATGGTCTTAAAAAATTCCCTCTTAAAAATGTTAGCTTGATGTTGGGCAAGAATGTTTGTGTCTAATCTGCTTTCCATGTTTATGTGCAAAATGACTAATTTTTTATTTTGTTTTGACTCCACAGTTTCCTTCCACGCCACAGGAATGGCAGACTGTGGCCTCCCACTTTGCCCAGCGGTGGGACTTTCCTAACTGCGGAGGGGCAATTGATGGGAAACACGTCCACATCGTCCCACCACCCAACTCGGGGTCGTACTATTACAACTACAAGGGGTTCAATAGTATTGTGATGTTGGCGGTGGTGTCGGCTAATTATGAGTTCCTGTATGTGGACGTGGGGAAGAATGGCCAGATGTCCGATGGTGGAGTCATTGCCCAGACAGAGTTTTACAGGCGTCTCCAGAATGGCAGCTTGGACTTGCCACCTCCAGAAGACAATGTGGAAGGACTCCCATTCGTCTTCGTTGCGGATGAAGCATTTGCGTTGGGGGACCATCTTACGTGGCCATTCCCGATAAGGACCCTCACCCCGGACCAGAGGGTTTTTAATTACCGGCTGGCCAGAGCCAGAAGAGTGGTGGAGAACACGTTTGGAATCATGGCCAGTCGGTTCCGCCTATTTCTTACACCCATACATATGGCGGAGTACAAACTGAATCACATTATCCTGGCGTGTTGGGTTCTACACAACTTTTTACGGAAACATTCTGCCAACTATGCTGGCTCAGTTGGGCCTGAGGCCAGAATTCCTAATGAACCAACCCTGACGGCGCTTGAAAGTGGCCGTCCTGGCTTACCCCCCCTGAGTGCCCGTGATGTCCGGCTAAGATACCTTGAATTCTTTGCGGGTAGGGGGGCCATCAATATGCCAGACAATGTCTAAAACATTTTTTAAATAAAAAAATAAAACCAAGGTTTGGTGACATTTCCTGCTTGTGTTTGTTTTAGCTGACCCTGAGAGAAATGTGGTGAGTCCTGAAACTGGCGTGATTGTGTAACCTTACAAAGCACTGTTGGGTGTTATTTCCTAAAGGCAAAGGCACTTTGCACTACCAGTGTACTTGAAACTGCACTGAAACTGCACTTGTAGTGCAAAGTGGATTTGCCCTTAGGAAATAACACCCATTGTCACACAAAACACCCATTACAGCACAACAAAAGTTTTGTAGCGTTGAGACAATAATCCACACAATCTTGATTAACAATCTTTTTAATACCAGCACAATCACATGTGCATTTAGAAAAGGTTTTTAAAACAAACCAACATGTTTGTTGTATAACAATTTTTGGGGTTACATTAGAAAAATTAGAAATGTTCATTTAAGATAAAACAGGCATGTTTAAAACCAACAAGAAAGACACAAATCTTGAACTTATAAAGTTCACATTTGGTAGAACTTGAAGGCAATATCAGACATGAGTATTTACAAACTGAGTTTGATATTGCATTCAGATGGGGTGAAGTCACCCCAGGAAAAGCCAAATTTTGAAGAAGCACACAAATTTAAGAATGTCAACATGTGCTAGCTGCCATCATGGGGGATCAAGGGACATGTTTTGGGGGTGCAACCCCTTCCTCACAGCTACTTTATTATTGAGGAAGGGGTTGCACCCCCAAAATGCATCCATTGATCTCCCGTGATGGCAGATAGCACATGTTGACACAATGTGTGCATCTTCAAAATTTGGTTTTTCTAATATTTTTTTTTTAATTTTCAAAAATTGTAGCACACCAAAAAACAAAGGGATTTGGAGTGCTTTTAAACTCGCCCTAAAACATCAATGATGTTCTTATTTTTTTGAAAAACATCATTGATATTTTTCTTGATGTTTTCCAATGCAACATTACACCCCATGATCTCCCCGATCAGGATCTGGGCACTTTCAGAGGTGAAAGGATCAGGATCCACAACATCACGATCACCTAAAAAGAGAGAAACCAAAAAAAAAAAAACAGGTATTATAAATATGCCGGCATCCATCTCTTACCTGAGCCTGTGGTCGCAGACACTCACCTGTTGTGGTGACAATTTCCACCACGTCCTCCTCCTCCTGCTCTTCTTGTCTTTGGTGGATTTCCCCTTCTTCCAGAGGTGGGGGGTTTGTGGTCTCCTCGGATGAGGGGTGTCCTCTGAGTCTTTTATCCCCTATGTAAAAAAAAACAAAAAAAGGAAAAAAAAATAGGTCTACTTAGCACACAGATATTTAATGTCAGAACTATAAATATGAAGCATTGCTTGGAAGTGGGGTACAATTGTCTATTTTGGCAGAGTTCCAAGATGTAGCATTTTTATTGTCCTTTGTGAAGCTTCAATACTTTACCTGTCTTGTACAAGCTTCACAGATGGAGACCCCCCTATAGTATACACTGGAGCACCTGTGTGGGCCCCCTAATAAAAAGGGTGTTCTTGTGTCCCACACTAGTGCTCCAGCGTCCAGATGTGAAAACTGCTGCTGAGTGTCCTCTCCTTACACAGAATCTAGTTGGCATTTCATTCTAGTAACAAACACATCTACACCACCCAATTCTTTTCACACAAGTAGGCCACAAAAAATGATGGCAATTGCATATGGCCAAACAAACTATGTTTGATACGAACGAATAATGTGCCCATGAACATGAAAGTTGACATTTTAAACTGGATAACAGTTATTAAGAAAAGCACATGGATCAGCACGAACGTAATAAACAGAAAGAACAGGAACACAGCACAACTACTTACTTTTTTGCAGCACTCTCCGGATCTTTCTGTACTGCTCGTGTTCTCTTAATTTGAGGTCTGACCACCGCTTCCTGAGCTGATCTTTCGCTCGTCGTACCCCGAAATTCCGGTGCAGACTCTGGACTACTTTCGTCATTATCTTGGCCTTTCTGACATTGGGGTTGGGGTAAGGTCCATACTTTCCATCATAGTCGGCCCTCTTCAGGATGTCGACCATCTCCAACATCTCCCCAAAGGACATATTTGATGCCTTATATCGTCTCCTTCTGGATCGGGATGTTTCAGGCTCCGGGCTTTCCTCCTCCTCGTTGGTGTAATTATCAGACACCTGCTGTGTTTCCGCCATGTGCTCTTCCCCCACTGCGCCGAATGAGAAGGGGTAAGGAATAGACTAGAAAGAACGTCAGGGGCGGGCGGAGTTTCACGCATGCGCAGTGTCTATAAAGCGTAACACGCGCGCGTAGTACGTACGATCTGTGAGCGGAGGAAGGAGTAACGGTGGCGCCGATCGTGATTGCGAAGGTAAGATTTTACATTGGGCCTATACTGCTTCTAGAATGAGGCCTGTATTTGCACAAGTTTAGTAGACTTTAGGCTCACATTAGGGTTTGTCTTGTGTTGTGTCTTGCAGATAATAAAATGGATGGCTTTAATGACCACAATTTCCTCCCCCTGTTCATAGACAAATGCAGGGAGCTACCCTGTCTGTGGCAGGTGAAACATCCACATTACAATCATAAACAAAATAGGCAGGCAGCGCTGGAGAAACTGCTGGAGTTGGTGAAGCCGGTGGTCCCCACAGCAACCATCCCCTATTTAAAAACCAAAATTGGTGGCCTGAGGAGCACTTATCTTAGGGAGCGCAAGAAGGTCAAGGATTCCCAGAGATCCGGAGCTGCAGCAGATGACATTTATGTCCCCAGGCTGTGGTACTATGAGAGACTTTGTTTTCTGTCAGACCAGACTGAAGTCAGGGAATCCCTCTCCACTCTTCCTTCCACCCCAGCTGAGGCTTCCGATGTCCAACCTGGGACTTCCAGCCAGGAAGAAGTGGAGGAGCCCAGATGGAGCCAGGTATAGCATTGTTCAAAAGATTTCTGGTCAATAAAGAAATTATGTTTACTAGATGTTATTATTGATCACTAATTGCTGATTGAAAAAAGTGTTTTACATATCAATAGACAGTAGTGGGCAAAAAGATTTTGGACAAGACTGAAAAATGGTGAATGGTGAACTAACACCCAATACCCACCTGAGTGAGTTGGCCCCTCCTCCTCTTCCTCCTCCTGCTGCCACAACTCCACCACCACAGCCACAGCGTGGAAGGTAGCGTGGAAGGAAGACCAGAGAGTGATGGCCCTGGGTTCAGTCTGGTCTGGCCAAAGATACAGCCTCTTGTATGACCACAGCCTGGGGACACAGATGTCATCTGCTGCTTTCCGGATCTCTGGGACTTATGGACCAGATGGCACTCCCTTAGATATGGACTCCTCAGGCCACCAATTTTTCAAGAAAATAGTTGATGTGTGCCCTAGGGGCCAAAGGCTTCACACATTTCAGCTGTTTCTCCAGAGTTGCCTCCCTGTTTGTTTGGTTCTGAGCCATTAATAAAGGAAATTTTTTTACAATTATACTCGCCTATGTGTATAAGGACAGTTTGTTTGTGAGGAGGCAGATAAGATAAGATCAGATAAGATAATAATGGTGTTGTGGTAACTTGACACACAAAACACACACAAAAATATTATGGAGTAAAACATAAAAAAAATTAAAACATCCGACTTTTTAAAAATACAAACCACAAAAAAAAAACAGCCTAGGAAAAAATACAAACCACCAAACAAATACAAAAACAGCCTTGAAAAAAAGAAAAAATATTTAAAAACAACCCAAAAAATATTTGGTCAGATGTGACAAATGTAAATATATTGAGGGAATCCCAATAAATAATAAAGAAATAAGTTTGTGAGAAGCCTGTGTGAATATGAGCAGCAAAACTACTTCATTCTTCTCACATTATAAAGAAGAAAAGAGTGCGCTGCATTAAACTATTTTTGACATTGCAGCGTGATGAAAGTGCTAAATCCATTCCGAGTGCTAATTTTACCAGACCGAGCTGTTCCGTCTCAGAATTTCTTTTGAGCATGCGTGGCACTTTGTGCGTCTGAAATGGCCACACACGGTCGGAATTGACGAAATCGGATTTTGTTGTCGGAAAATTTTATAGCCTGCTCTCAAACTTTGTGTGTCAGAAAATCCGATGGAAAATGTCCGATGGAGCCCACACACGGTCAGAATGTCCGACAACACGCTCCGATCGGACATTTTTCATCGGAAAATCCGACCGTGTTTACGGGGCATTAGTGTGCTATAGTGTTCTATTCTTAATCTATTGTGAGTGTAGAATATTAGTTTAGTGTGAGTGTAGTGCTACCATTCATCTTTATATTAGTGTTAATGTAGGGATAGTTCAGTCATTGTGAGTATAGTGTGACCATTCATCTTTACATTAGTGTGAATGTAGGGATAGTTCAGTCAGTGTGAGTGTAGTGACCATTTAACAAAGTATATTTTATTGTGTTACTGCAAGTTTAACGCCATATAGTTCTGTGTGTTACTGCAAGTTTAACGCTGTATATATAATTGCATTACTGCAAGTTTAACGTCATATAGTTCTGTGCATTACTGCAAGATTAACGCTGTATAGTTCTGTGCATTACAGCAAGTTTAACGCCATATAGTTCTGTGCATTACTGCAAGTTTAACGCTGTATATTCCATTGCGTTACTACATATTTAACGCCATATATTTCATTGCGTTACTGCAAGTTTACCGCCATATAGTTCTGTGGATTACTGCAAGTTTAACGCTGTATATTTCATTGCGTTACTGCAAACATTGTATATTTCATTGCGTTACTGCAAGTTTAACGCCATATAGTTCTGTGCAACCATTCAGCTTTACATTAGTGTGAATGTAGGGATAGTTCAGTCATTGTGAGCGTAGTGCAACCATTCATCGTTTCATTAGTGTGCATGTAGGGATAGTTCAGTCATTGTGAGTGTAGTGACCGCTTAACACAGTATATTGTATTGCGTTACTGCAAATTTAACACCATATAGTTCTGTGTGTTACTGCAAGTTTAACGCCATATAGTTCTGTGTGTTACTGCAAGTTTAAGGCCATATAGTTCTGTGCGTTACTGCAAGTTTAACGCTGTATACGTCATTGCATTACTGCAAGTTTAACGCCATATATTTCATTGCGTTAATGCAAGTTTAACGCCATATAGTTCTGTGTGTTATTGCAAGTTTAACACCATATATTTCATTGCATTACTGCAAGATTAACACTATATAGTTCTGGTCGTTACTGCAAGTTTAACGCTGTATATTTAATTGCATTATCCTGTATGCACAGATCCGTCCCTTCTTGCATTGTCTATCTTGTGAAGGCCAGCTAACACACAGGCAGTAGCCAACCTGCACATGCTCAGTTGTGTCTTTTATGCTGGAGAGAACATTTACTTGTTCTCAGAGCTAGCCAGGTCACATGATATTGGCATCACACATGTGGGCATGTATACAGGCTGCAGTGGAAATCTCCTCCCACCTGAACTCTCAGCACTGGAGAAACTGTGCAGTTTATTACTGACTGTGGTATACAGATCAGCCAAAAAGGTATATACAGGCGATCAAATCTACACCTAGGAAGGGAAATTATGTCCTGTAAGAGTTATTCTGTGAAGAGGTACCTCCATTGATGATTGATGCTTTATCACCAAGGCTTGTTTCCACAACAACCCAACATTTTCAAAATCCAATTGTCATTGGTACAGAAAGTGAGGCAAAATCTTCTGAACAGGGGCACAGACAGCAAAACAAATATTACAGGGGTGTTAACCCTTCCCTATGCTATCCAAAAAGCTTAAAAATAGTTTTTTGGCTGGAGCAACACTTAAAAAAAATGTACCTGTCCTGACTTCAACTTCAACAATTCAACAAGGACAAACCCACAGACCCTATCTTGTTTGTAACCTGGGGACCATCTGTAGTGGCAATATTTGAATGTAAAAAGAAGATTTTTAAGCTGTGGGCACTGTGGGGGGGGCAGATGAACTATTTTCATATTACTGGGTTTAGTAACACTTTAACACAGTATATTTCATTGCGTTACTGCAAGTTTAACGCCATATAGTTCTGTCCGTTACTGCAAGTTTAACGCCATATAGTTCTGTGCGTTACTGCAAGTTCAACGCCATATAGTTCTGTGCGTCACTGCAAGTTTAACGCCATATAGTTCTGTGCGTTACTGCAAGTTTAACCCCGTATATTTCATTGGGTTTCTGCAACTTTAACGCTGTATAGTTCTGTGCATTACAGCAAGTTTAACCCCGTATATTTCATTGGGTTACTGCAAGTTTAATGCCATATAGTTCTGTGCGTTACTGCACGTTTGATGCAGTATATTGCAGTATATTAAAGTGTATCCGTGGAGTGTGTCTGTGTCGTGAATACTCGAATTAAAGTGCACCAAACACCACTTTCCATTGATTATGGTACATCCAGGTACACATTTCCACATCCTTATTAAATTTTGTTAATAACCCCTTAGCGCCGACCTTACGCACATATGTGGCCTCGGCTTGAAGGGGTTATACTGGGGGATGCCTGCAGTTGCAGGCATCACCCCGGTACCATTTATTAGAGCAGGTGGTCAGCTTATTAGGGATAACAACCGATGTGGCTAAAAGCCGCTTGGCTGTTATCCTAAAGGAGCAGGAGGGGACACCCCCCCCCCACTTTTCGCCCGCTCTTCCCGAGCCTTCAGACCTGATCTACGATCCGGAACTTACGCCGGCTAGGCTGAGACTGGAACAAATCTGGGAACGGCTTCATTCCATTCTCCTATGTAAAAACACAGAAGTGACGTCACTTGTCACTTCCGGTTTACTCAGCTGCCAATGGCGCCGATTTAAAAACAATTACAGTATTCAAAATCACTGTTTTTGGCGATCTGAATACTTGAAGTACAAAGGAGGGATTTGGGTTCTTTTAGACCCCCGCTCCGTCCATAAAGAGTACCTGTCACCACCTATTACTGTCACAAGGGATGTTTACATTCCTTGTGACAGCAATAAAAGTGATCAGAATTTTTTTTTTTAAAGTGACAATTTATAAAAAAAAATAAACATCTTTTTTTTTTTAAAGTGCCCCCATCCCTGCGAGCTCGCACAGTAAAGAAACCGCATGCGTAAGTCGTGCCCGCATATGTAAACGATGTTCAAACCCACACACATGTGAGGTATCGCCGTGATCGTTAGAGCGAGAGCAATAATTCTAGCAAAAGATCAACTCAAAAGGGGCACAAATCTGTTCCTCCTCCTTACTCACCTCAGTCTGTCCCTGCTATACCTCATGACCTTTCAGCAGCCTCCACTGTCAGGGATGATGGTATAGCACAGGGTGTCCCAGGTCCGTGCTGCACATCTGCCAGCAGCACACCACAAATTGTAGACTATAGCCAGCATATCTTTCTGCCCCATCTGCTGCAGCAGAAAAAAAATACAGTCCCTGTCAAACAGGTGTAAAAAAAAATTGTGCTTTGGGTGTTAAATGTGCCCATGAAACCTACACCAAAAACATTCTTCCAGATGAAACACTAGACAGTCTTGAAGTCCTGCAGAGATTCCACATCCCAAAAACACTTAATCGGCGACATCGGCATTAGGGGCTTCATAACTGCTGGTAATCCATGACTGATTAATTTTGATAAAAGTCAGATGGTCCAGGGAGTCTT
This sequence comes from Aquarana catesbeiana, assembly GCF_042186555.1. Classification (NCBI taxonomy): domain Eukaryota; kingdom Metazoa; phylum Chordata; class Amphibia; order Anura; family Ranidae; genus Aquarana; species Aquarana catesbeiana. The sequence goes on along the minus strand of NC_133325.1, from coordinate 241,603,028 downwards.
TGGAGAAACGCAATCTATGATCAGTAACATAACCTCCAGCAGCACTGAATACCCATTCAGAAAGCACACTGGATGCAGGGAAGCCCAGCAGCTCAATAACATACTATTCTCATGACCCAGCAAGCCAGTGGTTCTTCGACTGGAAAGCTCTCCATCTCTATTTTTGCCCCTAGATAATCGTCCACCATGTGATGCACCTCTGCCGATGGGATGTGGAAGCTGACAGCCCTGGGCAGCGAGGACTAAATAAATTCAGAAATGCATCACATAGGCAGCCGCCTTCTCCACTGCTCCTCTCTTGACCAACAGAAGCCTCAAAACTACGTTTTCCATGACACTGTAACCTCCCAGAGTCGAGAAAAGCGTTCGATAAATTCCTCTTTAAGGTGTCCTCAAGAGATTTCATCCTCTGCACTCTCTGTGGGAACTTTCCCTTTATAACGGTGGTCAAGGAGGGTTGCCAACCAATAGTGTTCTTTTCCCTTTACGTCATGTATTCTTGGGTCCTTTCGAAGGCTTTGAAACATGAGGGAGCCCATGCATCGCAAATTTGCGGAGGCATGAGAAGCAGACTCCTCGGGGTCACTGAGGATTACAGTATCTGGAACTGCCTTATCACAGCCACCTACTACTCCCAAGGGTTGTGGGGATGGAAAACCATCTCTTACTGTTTGACATATGTCTTCCTCTGCTTCAATGCCTCCAAAACTGCCAGAAACTGCCAGTATCCTCCTCCTCCTCTCTCCTCTTGTGTGTTCTGTGGCATAGGAACAATGGTGTCTGGATTAAGTGGGCCTCGAGTGTCCTGTCCATAATGCCACGCAGATTCTGCTCCAGCAGGAAAACAACAGGGATTGTGTCACTGATGCATGCATTGTCATGGCTCACCATCCTTGTGGCCTCCTCAAATGGTGACAGTACAGTGCATGCATGCTTTATGAGCAGCCATTGGCGTGGGGAAAACAAGCTGAGCCGGCCTGAGCCTGTCGTTGTGCCATACTCATACCAGTATTCGTTGACAACCCGCTGCTGCACATGCAGCTGCTACAGCATTGCCAACATTGAGTTCCACCTGGTGGGCATGTCACAAATCAGGTGGTTTATGGGCAGGTGGAATTTCCGCTGAATTTCTGCCAACCGAGCACTGGCTGTGTATGATCACCTAAAATGGCTACAGACTCTTCTGGCCTGCCTTAGTAGATCTTCCAACCCTGGGTACCTAATTAGGAAATGCTGCACCACCAAATTGAGGATGTGCCAGGCATGGCACATGTGTCAACTTTCCCTGTCTAAGGGTGAACAGGAGGTTTGTGCCATTATCACACTCCACTATGCCGAGCTCCAGCTGGTGTGTCGTGAACCACCTCTGGGCCTGTCCCTGCAGAGCTGCAAGAATATCTGTTCCGAGCTTTCCCGTTGTTTTAAAGTTCTGGTGCAAACCGAACAGGGGGTTGTTTGGCCCATCCCTAATTAAAAGTCTGAGAAGAGATAAATTCCCCCTCTTTCTACAACCATGTGCCAGCACAAGTGCACATTGCACATGCTGACATGCAAAATAGTCACAATTTACCGTAACTCCCATTCATTTTTTACAGAACGCTATAGTAAATTCGCAGATTTGCACGTGGTTAAAAAGTGTTTGCGACGTGAAAATATTTTTCTTAGTATATGTACCCCATAGTGGGGTTTTCTCAATTTTGACTACACAAGTGGAAACGCACTCTGTCATTGAACTGCCAAATGCCACTGCCTAAACTCGCTCCTTGAAGTATTGACATTTGACAGCTAGATCGCAGTAATAGAGATTAAACTCAGCTTGGGTAGAAGTTAAAGTCTCGTGTACAGCCTGTGCAAGGATTCTTATAAAGGTTAAAACAGTTAGTTGAAGTCAGCACAATGTACCTGCATTGTAGCGCTGTTGTTACCTTAAAACATTTTAAACTCGGTCAGGTTAACTTTAAGGTCTCATGTAGCAATATATCAGGCTTCAAGACAAAAAAATGGAGAGAAGCTAATGTCTATAGTGCAACAAATCACAACTGTACCAAAAAAAAAAACAATGTAGCAATGGCACTCATATTCATTTTGTACATAGGTGTGCTTAGTAAATGGCCATCCAAGAGGCAAAAGAGGAATAAGCACGGGGCCTGAAGTGTGACAAGATGAATTACAGTCCTGCTCCTCCACCTCAGGGCTGCTAGCAGACTGGGCTATTATGGCACCCCCACACCTGTCAGGAATTCATGCCGCAGCTCCAAACTCACAGTGGCCAAGGCCTCTTGGATTCCTGTGTACTAAGCTCCCCTATCGTCAGGACTAATGGGAGTGCAATTGCTGCATTGATTTTGTGCTGTAATAAAGTGTTTTGTTGCTCTAGGTAGATTCACTTTCCTCTTTTTTTTTTTTTTTCGTCTTAAACCCCTGTCATTTCCTTGTACTGACTGGTGGAAGCTGTAAACTGCTTTGGCTAGCATGTTTTTCTGGAATAGGAATAATTAAAGACTATTAAAAACATTTAGTTGCACATTGCTACTAGAACTGTTGGCACAGATGATTGCATTTCTTTCTTTTTTATTTTACAGCTTTATATCGGGCCCTCTTCTTCAAAAGATGTGTCTCTTACTGGTAAATTGTCAGGGGCAGCACCATATCATAGACAGGAAAAGCAAAAAGATTACCATTCCATAACTGCACAAGCCAATCTTTGAATACCCCAGCAACCCTTTAAAAAGTCATACCTGCTTGAAGAATACAGTATCTAAGTGCAGAGCAGGAAGCAAATTTTGTGAAAACTTCCTGTTAATTACTAGCAGAGGTGGTCCAAAACAATCTTTTTCTGCAGATATTCTGCATATGTATGCGCATCTTTACATGTGCTTTTATCTATCTATAGTTAAAATTTATGGAAGCAAAGCTCCCTAATGCCTTCAAAATGCAGACTAAATAATCACACAGAAATTCATAATAGTACTGGAAAATTATATATGGGAAGTATTCTGGGATTTTCTCAGCACTTATTTTCTCTGATGTCTGCACAGAGCAAAAAGAGGTAACATATCATGAACCCATAGCAATGTCCTTAGGTTTTCTGCAGTGAACTTTATACTGGCCAAGAGTGCTAAGGCTGGATTCACGCTGTTGTACTGTGCAAATTATCAGGAGCCTAAAGCACTACAATGCACCAAAGAAGGTGCATGTGCAATTATGTAATGCAGCTAGGGTGACCACATTTCCAAACTGCCATTCAGGGACAATTTTGCCAAGGACCGGGGGGGGGTGTTTTGAATGTAGTCTCGGAGTTGATGGGAATTTCAGGGGCGAGTGATTTGTCAGGTGAATGGCTGGTTTTAGCACTTACAGTATATCATCCCAACACCATGCTTGATATGGTGTCAGGATGATCAAATCATATTATTTCTATTACTACACTACTACATTTTAATATATAATGAAATAGTTCATCTCACCATAATGCAGAATCATTGGGAACCCTGAGCTTGTCACTTGCCACCAGATGCAGCATACCACCATCGTCTGTTACCAGATGCAGCATGCCACCATCGCCTGCTACTAGATGCAGTGTGTCACTTGCCACCGTCACCTGCCACTAGATGCAGCGTGCCACTTGCAACAGTGGCAGTGCGGCCCGGGGACCTGTTTTAGAGCATGCTGGAGTGGGCCCAGAGAAGATAGAGGGTGACAGTGGCTTCGCTAAGGTTGGGGTCACCCCACCAGTGCGGTAAATCATGGTGTCACCCCCTACCAAGTAAAGTCCCCCCTCAGTACAGACCCCCCTTCATTAAGTATAGACTCGCCTCCCTCAGTATAGACTCCCCTCCCTCAGTACAGACCCCCCTCCCCAATAAGTACAGACCCCCTCCACTAAGTACAGACCCCCCTCCCTCAGTATAGATCCCCCTCCCTCAGTACAGACTCCCCCAATATGTATAGACCCCCCTCAGTATAGATCCCCCTCAATCAGTACAGACTCCCCCCAATATTTATAGACCCCCCTCAGTACAGACCCCCCCTCAGTATAGATCCCCCTCAATCAGTACAGACTCCCCGTGGCTTGGGCGGGTTCGGCTGTGCTCGGGCGGGGGGGTGGTCTCAGCTCCCCTCTGCTCGGGCGGGTTCAGCTGTGCTCGGGTGGGGGGGGGGCGGTCTCAGCTCTCCTTGGCTCGGGCGGGTTCGGCTGTGCTCGGACGGGGGGGCGGTCTCAGCTCCCCTCGGCTCGGCTGTGCTCGGGCAGAGGGGCGGTCTCAGCTCCCCTCGGCTCGGGCGGAGGGGCGGTCTCAGCTCCCCTCGGCTGGAGGCAGATGGAGCTGGAGGCAGAGCGAGCGTCAGTGATATGGCGGGGTTTGCTGTCAATTTCATTCCGGGACACTGTATTGTCCCGGAATGAAGGTGTCCGGGACCCGGGACAGACCTGCTAATTGCGGGAATGTCCCGGGCAATCCGGGACACGTGGGCACCCTAAATGCAGCATGCTACAACGCATGGGAATTTGTTACTGTGCATTGTTGTGTGCTACAATGCACATTTTTGTGCATATCCGTAATACGCATGCATTGCCGTAGAGCAATAGTGTAAACCCAACCTAAAGGGATGTCAGGGATGCATTCTTTTCTCTTTTTAAAATACTAATACAACATTTGTAAAAATAACAGGTAGACATTTTCATCTACAGTAGCATCAAGTTTGAGGAACTTATCAAAGTTGCCTGTTTCAGTATTTAGTACTCAGTATTTCTTGAAGTAGGGAAGAATCTACAATTTTTTGCTAAAATTTATTCAGGGTGGCTGGTGAGGTGATAAATGTTTGGGAGTTCTTTCCAGAATGTTCTTTCCTCTCCATGAAGGGGTCCAGTTATGCCCCTGGCAGATAGCAAGTGAGACAAGAAAGCTTGTCTTGGCAGGCAGCTTCTGGGACATTGTGAGTAAAGACCTTTCTGTGGACTCTCGAGTGTGCAAGTACTAGAAGGGAACTACCGTAAATGCAACAGGATGTTATATGGACTGGGCCTGCTCTCCTAGATATACCGCCCATTCCCTGTTACATCCAGGAATAGCTGCTTATAAAAGATTCGTGAGAAGCTAAAAGTTGATCCAGGGAAAATCTGATTGCCTCTCTGGGGATCAGGAAGGAATTTTGTCCCCTGCATAGCAAATTGGAGAGTGCTTTGCTGAGGTTTTTTGCCTTCCTCTGGATCAACTGTGGGTGAAGGATTGTGTATATGAGATTGTATGATTGTTTTTTTTTGGTTGAACTACATGGACTTGTGCAGTGGTGTTGCTAGGTGGCAAAAAGACCAGGGGCTACAGCCCGAAGTCCGAGCCCGGCACCTGGGGGGGTGTGTGTATGTTACCTACCTGACGTGCACTGACCTACCTGATGCACACTGACCTACCTGACATATACTGACTGTTACACTCACCTACCTGACATACACTGACCTACCTGACCTACCTGACATACACTGACCTACCTGACATACACTGACCTACCTGATATACATGACATACAGTGACCTACCTGACATACACTGACCTACCGGACATACACGACATACACTGACCCACGCTGACCTACCTGACACACACGGACCTACCTGACATACACTGACCTACCTGACATACACTGACCTACCTGACACACACTGAACTTCCTGACACCACACTAACCTACCTGACATATACTGACCTACCTGACATACACTGACCCACACTGACACGCACTGGCCTACCTGACCAGACTTCAGGTGACGTGACCTCCTCCTGCAGCTCAGCCGAAGTGTGCGGCGCTCCCATCACAGTAGAGTGGGGTTGAGCAGCTTGCCGAGTAGGTGAGGCGATCTGAGGCTCCCGTAAAATGATGCCCAATTGCAGCAGTAAATCTTCTCCCTCTTGAAAGGTGGAAAAGGAATGAGATTTCCCTTTATGTGTAAATGAGTGTTTAAATAGGAAGGACCATGGGTATTTAATCTGGCGATTCAGTAGGTGCTGTAATAGTTGCTTCATATTTCTTCATTTCAGTACTGTGGATGGGGCAAGATCAGCAAACAGTGGGATAGGCGCTCCAAATAGGGTCAGATCCTGCCTATTTCTCGCAACCATCATCAGTTTTTCTTTAATTTTGTAGAAATGTAGTTTGGCGATTATGTCCCGCGGGAGGCCATCTGATCTGGGAGCGGTTGGATTCTGTCCACTTCCATCTGATGCAGAGATATATCCGGGATTAGGTCTTTCATGAGCGCTTGAATGGCCCCTTCTAGCTCAGTATGGGTTTCTGGAAGACCCTGGATGCGCACATTATAATGGCATGATCTATTTTCCAGGTCCTCAATTTTGGCACAGGCCTTTTCCAATCTGTTCTGAAGATCCGTGTCCATGGCAGAGTTTTGATTGACTCTTGCGGCTGTACCATCAAATTTGGATTCAGTTGTGTCAAACCTTTCCCCGATACTATGAAAGTCACGTTTGAAAACTGTGGTGAGGATGGAGCAAGCCTTAGAAAGCTCCTGTTGGAGCAGTGTAGAAAAACGGGCAATGAAAACTGCGTCTCCCGCATAAGGGGCTGGTTGTGGAGTAGGCATTATATGGTCAGGACTGGGTTGGCTGAATGCTAGGTCGGCTATTTCAGCCATGTTCCTGTCCATGGAGGATACCGGGAGGCTGCTGGCTCCTGAGTGCCTAAAGGGGTTGCAGGAGGTGGGGGTAATGAAAAGGACCCTGAGGATCCACATCCTGTTCCCCTGATGACCGGAAGGATTGTGAATCTCTTACAGCTTCAGGCTGCTGTATTTGCTCAGCCGGAGACATGGGAGGGACCCGAGCCGTCTTGTGGCTCTCTCCTCCCCGACACCATCTTGGGTATCTGCCCAGAGGGGGGTGTGCCTCTACGCCCCCTTACCCATGCTTATCTGGTCGCTTTTTTGGCTGCCAGTCATCTGGCGCTGCATCACACCATGTGGATGCCTGGCAACCGGATGTGGACTCGCTGCCTGTGCTCCTGTGGCTGGATATCACTTTTGTTAAGCCGGCGGTGTGCAGAGCTCGTTCAGAGCATGTCCAGTCCCAAGGCTGCTCTCTTGCACCCTGGTTAGCTCACTTTTGCCAAAAAATCTGCCTATGTGAGTAAGGGATATCTGTAGATAGAAACAAACTGTGCAGCTCTGAATAAGTTGAATAATGCCTTTCTATAGGTGTAGGCCATATACATACCTCCCAGATTTTGACTGGAACACTCCCAGGACGTTGCTAAGAGAGTCCTAGCCATTACTGCTTACCTCCACCATGACAGGAGTGAGCTCTTTCTCTTTTTCACCCTCACGTGCACTTTCTGTGATTGAGAGCTCACTTCTGTAATAGTTGCAGTAACACCTAGGCCTCTCTTAGCAATGTTCTAGCAATGTACTGGGAGTATTCCAATCAGGTTTCAGGAGGTATGTAAATATATAGCAAGGTCATTATTCAACTTTAGTCAGAGCTGCACAGTTTGTTTTTATCTACAAATGCTCCTTATCTGCAGTTTTTTTGGTAAAGGTGAACTAACCCTTTAAGTATACTTTTATATTTTGCCGCTGATAAGCCAGTACAACTGGCCCTGTTGTACCAAGCCCGGCCCAAGCAATATCAACAGTGAATAAAAGAATGCAAAGTAATAAAAGAAAAGTGTTTTCCTCCCCTTCTCTAACCGCTCACATTTGATTGTAAACAGTGCTGGAGTGGGGCTGAATGGGGGAAGCAAGGAGGGATTCACACGGAGGTATGACTACAGCAGCAATACAAGTTCTGCAGGACACACAGCTGTGGCTGAATGGAAACAACAGGATCGTTGGGAGCACAGTAACATGTTGCTGGCCGACTGCAGTGTCTTCCAAATATCTATGTGATCAGGCAGTGTACAGGTTACCGATCAGCCTCCCCTCCCTCTTGTCTTCCTGGTTACTTTTTTTTTTTTTCTGCCTAACCTGACCTGCACGTTGCCTGATCACACTGATATGATCTCAGGAAGACTCTGCAGCAGCTGTTAACCATTTCAGCTTGTAATCAGCTATTTAGCCAGAGCTCTGTGTGTGCTGCACAGATTGTTTGATGTTTTTTTGGGGGGGGGGTTTTGGAGAATTTACTGCTGGATCAGGCTAGAAACTTCACAGCCCCATTAACTGGTTACTGTCCTCCACTAATCCTGACTAGTTCATTGTTTGTAAGAAAATTTGTATTTTGGAAATTGGATGTGATGCTGTCTTCTGTCACTTGGTTGTACCTTCAAAGGAAAATCACTGGCTTGATCTTGCAGGGCTGGTTTAAATAGAGTGGATCAGCCCTTTGATACTATATACTTGTACACTGGGTTCAGCCATAAATGCAGTCTCCGACCATCTCCTGAATCAATCATGTCTGTGAACCCTAACCGTCTTCTGTACCATGTCTGCAGTCTCTGACCATCTCCTGTACTATGTCTGCAGTCTCTAACCATCTCCTGTACCATGTCTGCAGTCTCTGACCATCTCCTGTACTATGTCTGCAGTCTCTGACCTTCTCTTGTACTATGTCTGCAGTCTCTGACCATCTCCTGTATCATGCCTGCAGTCTCTGACCATCTCCTGTACCATGTCTGCTGTCTCCGATCATCTCCTGTACTATGTCTGTAGTCTCTGACCGTCTCCTGTATTATGTCTGCAGTCTATGACCGTCTCCTGTAGTATGTCTGCAGTCTCTGACCATCTATTGTACTATGCCTGCAGTCTCTGACCTTCTGGAGAGGGGACAGGGGTGGGGCTGAAGGAGGGACCATGGGCACGACCAGGGGCTGGGCCAGGGTGGGGCTGGAGGAGGGTCCAGGGGCAGGACCAGATTGGGGTTGAAGGGGGCCCCGTCAGGTAGGCTGTATGGGGCCCCATGATTTCTATCAGCGGCCCTGGGTGTTGTTTTTACTGAAGGAGTAGTGAGTGTTTACCATGCAAACTTAATGTTTACTTTGCAAAGTGGCCCCGGTGAGCTTAGTGAGTAAGGCTGGCCACACATTATTCTTTTTTTTTGTTTAACCAATGGGCAAAAAAAAAGGGAATTCCCCCATCCACACACTTGAGGTGTATGGGAGAATGCTTCTCACTGAGTATTTATATTCTGACAGCAGGGAGCCGTCTCCACTATCAGAATACAATGTTCAGTGTTGTTGGCTATAGCCAGTGGTTTTGACAGGTACCCGCTCCCACTTCTTGCAGAGATTGCTGTGACAAACTCAGCCGGAAGTTCAGCCCTCGCGCAGCACAATTCACATATGCGCAGTAGGAAACCGGCTGTGAAGCTGCAAGCCTTCACTACCGGTTTCCCTTACCCAAGATAGCGACGCTAGCACCCGAGAGCCGATTCAAAAATCAGCTTGGGTGAGGACACCGTAGGATCCCTGTACAGGTAAGTGCCCTAATAGTAAAAGTCAGCAGCTACACTATTTGTAGCTGCTGACTTTTCATTTTTTGGTGGGGCTCCTCTTTAATGCAACACATGCTGATGTCTGACATAACACGTGTTTAGTTTATTAACACACCACACACCCCTAGGAAATCAACTTTGAGATTTATAGCCCAAAAGTTTTAATATGCTTTCCCTGTATCATTTGAGGATGCATTCTCCACCATATACTGTATATAGCCTTGTTGTATAGTAAATTCTCCACATGTCTATTTTTCCACGTTTTGTGAAAAAAAAAAATTATATTGTGCATGAAAAAAATGCTTTATTTTGGAGTTTTAACTACTTTTAGTATTTTATAGCAGTCGTTTTGTTTGTTATATTCTTTAAATTCCTTTCATTGCCCCCTGCCCCAAACATATGTCACTAGCAATATCAAAGCCTCTGTAGTGCAGAGTTCATCTAGTGGTTGCTAGAGGCCCCTTGAGCAATAAGCAATTTCTGCCTCTCAGAAAAGGCCCACTGACACCAATGATCTTTTTAGCTATATGTAAAAGGGTGATTCTTCCCAATGACCACAAGTGTAAGGAGCATTCTTCCCACTGACCATCACACTAATGTATTACGAGTTGTAGAGGTAATCATTTTTAGCAGGGGTCCCCTGAGATCAGAAAGTTATTTCAAGGGTTTCTCTGTGTTGAAAAGGTTGAGAAAGGCTGCAGTAGAGAATAATTTACAGTAACCCACAACAACAATCTATTTATTACTTTGCTATGAACCATTTAAAAGCTGTTTGATTACTAAAGGTAACTGCACTCCATTCTGCCTTTGCATAAAACATAGAGCCTGCTTGATAGGGCCAGTGTAGGAAGCTAATTAACCAAAAGCATTTTTTGGCAACTGTGCGGAAAAACAAATGTACATACGTATAAGAAGAACATCAAATATTCATGCTGACAGTGATCTATTGAGAACCAATGGTAAAATGCAACAATCCAAACCACTTAGCTCCCTGCTTAAACTTAAAGGGTTTGTTCCCCTTTACAAAAAAAACTGCCTGTACAGATAAGGAGCATCTGTCAAAAAAAAAAAAAAAACTGTAAAACTTTGACCAAAGGTAAATAATGGTAAATGTGAAAAGGTTAAGGATTGCCAAAAGGCATCAACATCCTATACTAAAGTCAAAAAAGAAAAACAAGATGGACTTTTAAGGTGCCAGCAAAAACACATGAATAAAATCAATACATTTTATTATTCCAAACGTGTAAAAACATCTTGATAAGAGACAAAGCCAATATTATAATATAGACCTCCATCAGGTACCTCCCACAGTCATCATTTTCTTCACACAAATAGTGCTTTCTTTTGGTGGTATTTAATCACTGCTAGTTTTTAATTTTTTTTTTACAAGAAAAAAGATTTTTTTCATTTTTTCTTAGTTTCTGTCAGTAAATTTTGTAAAAAGGTAATTTTTCTCCTTCGCTGACAATCGCTGATGAGGCTGCACTGATGGGCACTGATAGGCTGCACTGATGGGCACTGATTAGGTGGCACTGATAAGGAGGCACTAATATGCCACACTGATGGGCACTGATAAGCAGCACTGATATGTGGCACTGATAGGCGGCACTGATAGGCGACACTGATGGGCGTTACTGGTTGGCACTGATAGGTGCCACTGATGGGCACTTATAGGCGGCACTGGTGGGCACTGATAGGTGGCACGGATAGGTGGCACTGTTGGGCACGGAAAGGCGGTACTGATGGAAGGCACTGATGGAAATTGATGGGCAGTACTGATGAGCAGGCACTGAAGGGCACTGAAAGGTAGCACTGACTGGCATCACTAATGGGCACTGATTGGTGTCACTGATGGGCACTGATTGGTGTCACTGATGGGCACTGATTGGTGGCAGTGAAGGGTTTTACTGTAATCAGGGCACTGATGATCAGTGCCCTGATTACCTGTTCAGGTGTCCCCTGCGAGGAGTGTTGTAGAATCTCATATTAGCCAATGTATTTTATATTATTCATATTGATTTGCATGTATTTTATTGATAATTATTATTATTATTATTCATATTATTATATAATAGTGGTTTTATCAATATTATTATTCAATAAGTAAAGCAACAATTATTAATCTTTAATAATGTATACTGTGTTTTCCAGATTTAGAAAGTCTTCATTTTTAAGTGTTGAACTTTAAATGACCTCTGCTTTATGACAAGTACTTGTACACAGGTGTTCTCGAAAATGTATTAAGATAGTCTACTGGGTGAAAGTTCATTAGGATAGATTCAAGTAATATAGAATTGTCTCAAGTCTGAAATGCATATAAATCAGAAAGATAAAGATAAGAAAACAGGTGGTTTAGAAATAATTAAAGTTATGTACAGTACATTAAATTAAGTTTGACAGGGTCAAACAAAGGTCTGCTTGTGCCCTCATTAAAACTGTTAAAATACATACATATAGAGAAACATATAACACATCTGGTGGGGTTATTGAAAGTTCATTTTCCCAAATGTCATAAATCTGTAATTCTTGAACTTAGTTAAATCTTATCAAGATGAGAAGAGCTTGATAACACAGCTGGGTGCCAGACTGTCTCTACACAGGTGTTTTTAATTGGACAAAACCAGTTATAAATCACTTTAATGAACATATAGGAATTTTGGGAATAATTAAGTTTATCTGGTTGTAGAACAGGTGTCAGATTTATGGTTAGTTACATTGACTTAGATCTTAGCGACCAATCATATGTAAGAGAGATGTTAAGATAAGACTTGTAAAAGGGTATATAAATGCAAGCTCTACAATTGTTAGACAGACAAGTCAGATAGGAGCTCATAAGGCTGAACTCTGTGTATGCTGCCCTATTGCACGGGTCATAGAGGTCAGAACCAATGGGCAAGTATCTGTCCATAACTTGTCTCCTCGTACGAGTCAGAGAAGACTTCTTAACTTGTTCCAGAATGTGGTCTCAGGTGAATTTCCCTCACAAACTTGGTCGAGCTGGAACCCAGAACTCTGTGAGGGGACCAGACCACTGGCCGATTGGCTGGTCCCTATCAGGTGACAGGTTCCCAAGAATTGGCAGTAAAGACCCATTCTGGTTCAAGGTGAGAACAATTCACAATTGTTTCAATTTGGTTAGAGGATAAGAATACCTATATCCAATATGCTTGCATTGTAAGAAACTGTATAAATTAGACCTGTATCTTGTAATACTTTGAAAATAAACCTGTATGTTACCAGCTGTTAATAAACCTGCATTGTTGAATTTCTGCCTGGTTCGATACTTTACTATTCTACTTCAGGAGATGCCGCTGATCGACTCTTCTCGCCAAACACTCTGTCAGTGTGAGGTGATGAGAGCCAATTACCGGCACTTCCGCATTTTCATGTGACAGGCTGTGATTGGACACAGTCAATTAAACACGGTTAAAGAGCTGCGCGATCGGCTCTTTACAGAGATTGGGTCGCGCCTTGTCCTACTAACATGGTGCGGCCGCAATCGCCGTGCTGTGCACCCAAAATCACCGTGCTGCATGCCCCTGCGGGCACGTGAGAGTGGCCCTCCTGGGCACAGCACCCTCACATGACGTCCACCCAGAACGAGAGCCGCACCGCCCTTTTGTCATTTTATGGTGGGCGGGTGTGAAGTAGTTAAAGGAGAATTATACAAAAAAAAACTTCAGTGTTTACACTTTCTTAAAGGGGCAGCTATGTTTTAAAACAATGCACTAGGCGCCATTTTCAACCAACTCATTATCACAAAAAAAAAACGATTAGTTTAACCCACAAGTGCTTTTTTTTTTACCACTACTATTCCTTTATGCTGACTTTTGAAATTTACAAATGCAGCAATTTAGAAATTGGATGAAAGGTTTAGCACTGGGAAACACTTTTTTAAAGATAAAAAGGGCATTTTATATACAAATAACTAGATCAGACCAAAATGAGGGGAAAATAAGGAAGAAAGAGGGACAGAGGGACTTTGTTCCAAATCAGGGATAGTCCCTCAAAATCAGGGACAGTTCTGAGCTATGTAACTGTTACTGTCCCCCATCACCATAACAGGAGTCAGCTCTCAAACGCTGAGCTCAGAGCTCCTGCATCAGGGGAGAAAAAGCACAAGTGAGGGGGTTTGTATAAGAGAAAGTGCTCAATCCTGTGATGGTGGAGGTCAACAGTAACAGATAGGCTCCTCTTAGCAACGTTCTTAGAAATAACCTTGGAGTTCTCCAGTCAAGCTTCATGAGATAGGTAAATAGTCTACATCTATAGCAAGGACATTGTTCAACTTTGGCCAAAGCTGCACAACATAATTTAACTATTATTATTATTATTATTATACAGGATTTATATAGCGCCAACAGTTTACGTAGCGCTTTACAACTTGAGGGTAGACAGTACAAATACAATACACTTTGATACAGTAGGAATTAGAGGGCCCTGCTCCTTAGAGCTTACAATCTAAGAGGGAACTACAGATGCCCCTTATCTGCATAGGCAGTTTTTAGTAAAGGTGAGCTATGCCATGAGCAAATATTAAAATAAACGTAATGGAGTTATATATTAAAGCTGAAGTATTGCCAAAATTATTTTTTAATATTTGCACAGTAAAATAAACTTCCTCTAATGAAGTGCATCCCATCTCTGGCTTCTGCAGTGTTTATTCAGCTCACAGTCTCTGTTAGTGCTGAAAATCCAGTGCCTGAGACTTGTAGTTCTGGCTGTAGTGCAGATTTCACAGGTCACTCTGCACCTTCTCCATTAAAAAAAAGATTTTGCATTCTTTTCCATGAATGCAAGGCATTCTGTGAATGGAGGGCGTGGGGATGAATGTCATAGTCTCACTCCAATCATAGAATGCCTTCCATTAATTGAAAAGAAAACAAGGTTTTTTTTTCTGAATAGGGGAGGTGGGGAGTGATTGACCTCCTGTGATATCTGTATAGAGCCGGAACTACAAGTCTCAGCGCCAGACTTTGGAGGTAACTTATTTTTATGTATTTTTAAGATAGCGTATGTACCTAAATCTGTCTTCATACAGCCTCCTGTAATCCCCTGTACAGAAGCACACACATTGTGAGATAGAGGGTCAGCAATAGAGGCCAATCAAATTCTTCCACAGTACACATGTGCTAATAGTGGACCTGATGACAAGAGAGCATAGGGGTGACAGTAGTGCCTCATCAGAGTGCTGTTGTTCCTTATCATCCAGTTACCAGGCTAGGTGTGCATTCTTAAAGTGTTACTAAACCCACAACAGTAAAATCTGTCTGTATATTAGGGGTGTTGACTATATTTGCAGCATCGATGCATCACGATTCAGACGTTCACAATGCTGCACATTGGCCGAATCGATCTCTGATGATGTCATCCATCGCTCCGTGCTCTGCTCTGCCTCTCCGGGAGAAGCACAGAGGCAGAGCCTGCATGGTGGATAAAGCTCCCTCCCCTTCCCTGAAGTAGAAAGTCAGCTGATGAGCTGACAGCCAGTACAGTGCAGGGGGAGGAGCTCCAGGAGACCCAACATCAGGAGAGGCTTTACTGGAGGCACCGGAAGGGGGAAGACACACTGAGAAGCATGGAGTGAGGGGAATCTACTGACACAGAGCAGGTGAGTGCCACTGTCACTGACCCCATCCCTCTACTACCATCACCCCTCTGCCTCAGATCCCATCCATTCCTTTGCCTGATCCCATCTATCCCTCTGTCACTGATCCCACCACTCTTCTGCCTCTGATCCCACCACCTCTCTGCCTCTGATCACATCCATCCCTCTGCCTCCGATATCATCCATCCCTCTGCCTGATCCTATCTATCCCTCTGCCTGATCCTATCCATCCCTCTGCCACTGATCCCAGCTATCCGTCTGCCACTGATCCCATCCATCCCTCTGTCTGATCCCAGACATCCCTCTGCCTAATCCCAGCCATCCCTCTGCCACTGACCCCAGCTATCCCTCTGCCACTGATCCCATCCATCCCTCTGCCTGATCCCAGATATCCCTCTGCCTAATCCCAGCCATCCCTCTGCCACTGATTCCAGCCATCCCTCTGCCACTGATCCCACCATCCCTCTGCCTGATCCCAGTTATCCCTCTGCCTCTGATCCCATCCATCCCTCTGCCTCTGATCCCATCCATTCCTCTGCCTCTTATCCAATCCATCCCTCTGCCTGATCCCAGCCATCCCTCTGCCTCTGATCCCATCCATCCCATTGCCTCTGATCCCAGCCACCCTCTGACTCTGATCCCAGCCATCCCTCTGCCACTGATCCCACCATCCCTCTTCCACTGATCCCACCATCCCTCTGCCGCTGGAGAAAAATTGAGTTTTTCTGACTGCTTGAATTTTTGGATAAAACGTTTTTAACCATGTGCACTTGCGCAGTAATTGTGATGCATCGTGGAATTGAATCGAATCATGGACAGCAAAGGCGTCACTAGGGGGTGGCTACTGGGGCTGCAGCCCTGAGTCTCTTTTTGGGTGCAGCGGTGCTGTGGCTGTGTGTAGATAAAAGAGTTGTATCGCTTGCTATTCGCTAATTGCCAGGAGGGGGCTTCCGCCTTCAATCCACGCCCCTCCTCTCTCATTGACTCCAGAGAAGCTGAATTTGTGGTGCCAAGTCTGAGTCTTGAGCAGGAGAGGAGCTAGCTGGAGGAAGGATGGGAAATGTTAGCGCTGACAACTAGCGCAGATTGGACACAGTACTGTACGAGCGAGGGAGGAGGAGAGTGTCATCCTAGGAGCCTGGACATTGTCACTGCTAAGTTGAGACACCCCTCGTGTCCATGGACAAGGGAGGAGCTGGTTGTGAGCATAGAGGAATGTCCAGAAAGGAGAAACTCCATCTCTACCTGTGTTCCTGTGTGACTTGTGTCCCTGTCAGCACTGAGCCTCCCCCCACCTCCCGGGGGAGGACAGAGCAAACAGGACAACACAGTAGCAATCATTGCTACCTATAAAGCAGTCACTGGAGCTCCCCCAAGGCTTAATGAAGATAACAGGACTAATGGCAGACTGCATTCTTCTTCTGTGAGTCACAATTGTCCTGGCTTCCACACTGTATAAACGTGTGCTGTAAACTTGTCCTGTACCTCGGCAGGACAGATATGGTGAAAGTGAAAGAATTCTTGAATATGTTCCCTCCTAGATTGTAAGCTCTAAAGAGCAGGGCCCTCTGATTCCCCCCTGTATTGAATTGTATTGTACTTGTACTGTCTGCCCTCATGTTGTAAAGCGCTGCATAAACTGTCGGCGCTATATAAATCCTGTATAATAATAATATAATGGGACTTTTCAGGTACTACATACAGTAGATGCATTTTCACAAAATCATTCTTTTTAATATACGTGTGTCGAATATATCTCTCTAGCACCTGAAAAGTCCCAGTATATTTCTAACATATTCAGGAAATTGAGCATTAAGGCCTCATTCACACGAGGCGGATCCACTGCCACGGAGTCCGCCTCGGTCCGCCAGCTCAGCGGGAGATCTCTCCGTTGATCCCCGCTGAGCCAGCGGATGACAGGTCCCTCTCTGCTCACTGAGCGGGGAGGGGCTTTTCGAGCGCCGCTGGTGGCTATGGAGAGATCGGACGAAAACGGACAGCGTGTCCATTTTCATCAGATCTCACCCGATCCGATCCTCCAGGGATGGATGTGAATGTAGGGCCATCCGTCTGATTTTAGCGGATTGGACCGGGTCGGCTGTCAGCAGACATGTCACCGATGACATCCGTCGCTCCATAGACTAACATGGAGAGCCCGTTCAGGTCCACCGACAAAACTAACAGGCGGACCTGAACGGTCCGATCGTGTGAAAGGGGCCTTACAGCAAAGGATTTGGTGCCACAATACAGCCCATCTCCAGGAAATGAAAATAAATTCCTATCTTGTAGTGTGTGGGGGGGGGGCCTCTTTCTCCTACCTGTTTTTTATGCTCCAGCTAGATGCAGTGCTCTCTTCCTCCACTAAAACCCCAGCCTCATTACATACCATAAAGGAACATTAACCTTGTATGGTATGATGAGGGGGCTGGAGTATGATCTGAGCATGCGCTGCTGCCGCTCAGGCAAGCCCGTACACGTTCGGTCATTTTTGCATGCACAGTGACATAATGGCACAGGTGGCACCATTTTTAAATGTAAGGCAGCAGTGGTACTTTGTGAGGTCTCTATATTTTTATCTAGCTATATATATATGTGTATATTATATACATGTGCATGCCCATCCAAGCGTATGACTGTCTTTACTTTGCTGCTATGGGCTCTAGCCCCAGATCTTTTGTAGACCTAGCAACGCCCCGATGGACAGGATAATTGTAATCGAATCGTGAGACTAGTGAAGATGCGCACCCCTACTGTATATGCAGTAAAGCATGCTTGCTGTACTCACTGTGGAACCTAAGGAGTCAATCCCCTGCATTGTGTAAAAAGGCTGTTTGATCCTGTCTCACCTGATCATCTCCTTCTTCCACTGACTTCAATATATTTCCTAATATTTACAAAGCCAGGGGACAGGCTGTACATGCACAGTTTGGTGTGTATTGCTAGAGAGGTTTTTTTTTTTTTTCTAGGAGGGTGCATGTGATCAGCTCAGGGCCAATCAGCACTGTCCAGACAGAGGGTCATAGGTCCTGCATGCTCATAGGACAATCGTGGGAGAATGAATACTCCTCCTACAAGCTTTAGCCAGAAATGTATAGCAGTTACAAGACTGCTATATACTGCTGATGGGAAAAGGTATTTAGCAGTTTATATTTACTAAAATAATTGCATTTCCATGTTCTGTGTACTGTGGGAGACCAGATATAGGGAATGCAGAGTCCTGGGTTTAGTAACACTTTAATCCAGCTGGGCTGCTGCAACAATGTTTGTTGAAGTTTTGGGTATGCATTCTGGCAAGAGTGCTTAAATCTTAAAACTGCCTGCACAGAATTACAAATCATTTGCTAGGTTTTTTATACATGTGCTAACTTAAACTCTGTATTTAGTATCTGTTTTTTGGCATGTACATGCATGTGTAAGTAATTTTTTTCTCTCACAGAGATCAGAACACTCCCTGGCAACACCCTTGTCAGCTTTAGGCTTTGTTCACACAGGACGTACAATGCCATATGTCTGTACAGGATGTACAACACCATATGTCTGTACAGGGCCGTGTTTACCTGAATGGGGATACACAGGTGTTCCAAGCATACTTGAGCAAGCTGTTCAATTGATTTCTACTGGGATACAGCCGCTGCACAGACACAGCAGAATTGTAGGATTTTCAATAGATGTAATGTGATACTACATAGTGCATCTTTTGGTGTTTCTTTTCTGTGTCTCAATATCAGATCTATTTGGGTGTGGGTCCCAGAACATAGACAGTATTGCCGCGTACACACGAGCGGTTTTGCAGTCGGAATATACTCCGAAGGTTTCTCTGATAGAACTCCGACGGAATTCCATTCAAGCGGTCTTGCCTACACACAGTCAACCCAAAGTCCGACCGTCCAGAACGCGGTGATGTACAGCACATACGACGTGACTATAGCCAGTAGCCAATAGCTTCCGTCTCATACTTGCTTCAGAGCATGTGTCGTTTTTGGTCCGTCCGAACAGCATACAGACGAGCAGTTTTCCCGATAGGAATTGGTTCCGTCGAAAATATTTAGAACATGTTCTATTCCTAGGTCCTTTTTCTGACGGACATTCCTTGTGTGTACACGGCTTATGAGTTCAGGGATACGCCTTCACGTGAATGTCATTGGTATAGAGCAGCTGTGGCCATGCAGTGTCCCAATAGGCATCAAATAGGACTGCCTGCACAGGGATACACAGAACATCGGTGCATCCCCATGCAGGTGAACACAGCCCTGCACACACATATGATATTATACTCCCTGCATGAACAAGGCCTTAATATCCTGAACGAAGGCACCTACTTTGTTCAGGCACTAGCCAAGTTTAACATTCACTTTGTGGACTAAGATGCTAGCTCAAATATATTACAATCATTGATATAGATTCTGGTGTCTGTGCAGTTCTTGGCTGTGTTCACAAACGTCAGACACAGATCAGCCCCAGCTTCAGCCACTCACCCTCCTAAAAATTTACAGCAATCTGATTCCTGGGGAAGAAGAGACAAAGGAAATGCTTCCCCCTACCTGCAGCAAACTGATAACCTCATCACAGCCTAGACAAATTAACCACTTGCCGACCACTGCACGCCGATATACGTCGGCACAATGGCAGTGGTGGGCAAATGGGCGTACCTGTATGTCCCCTTTAAGAGCCGGGGATAGCAGGCGTGACCGTGCCCACAGGACCGGTGGACTCGCTGTCCGCTGGTCTCCCAGCGATCGTGTAAACAAGGCATTTCCCTGTTCTGGCTTGTGTCATGACAGAGATCACTGCTCCCTGTCATCGAGAGCGGTGATCGCTGTCATGTGACTTGAAGCCCACCCCCCCACAGTTAGAATCCCTTCCTAGGACACACTTAACCCCTTCATCGCCCCCTAGTGGTTAACCCCTTCACTGCCATTGCCATTTACACAGTAATCAGAGCATTTTTATAGCACTGATCGCTGTATAAATGACAATGGTCCCAAAATAGTGTCAAAAGTGTCTGATGTGTTCGCCATAATGTTGCAGTCCCAATAAAAATCACAGATCGCTGTCATTACTAATAAAAATAAGAATGCCATAAAAGTAAGCCCTATTTTGTAGACGGTATAACTTTTGCACAAACCAATCAATATACGCTTATTGTGATTTTTTTTACCAAAAATATGTAGAAGAATGCACATCGGCCTGAACTGAGGATTAAATAGTTTTTTTATATTTTTGGGGGGAAATTTATTTTATAGCATTTATTTTATAGCAAAAAGTAAAAAAGAATGCGTTATTTTCAAAATTGTCGCTCTTTTTTTGTTTATAGCACAAAAAATAAAAACCGCAGAGGTGATCAAATACCACCAAAAGAAAGCTCTATTTGTGGGAAAAAAAGGACGTCAATTTTGTTTGGGTGCAACGTCGCACGACCGCGCAATTGTCAGTTAAAACGACGCAGTTTTGAATCTCAAAAAGTGCTATGGTCAGGAAGGGGGTAAAATCTTCCGGGGCTGGAGCGATTAAAGTGCTATTAAGTGCAGATTTTTTTTTTTTTAATTAACAAACATGTTATACCTACCTGCTCTGTGGAATGGTTTTGCACAGAGCGGCCCCCATCCTCATCTTCTTGGGTGCCCCCCGGCACTCCTGGCCCCTCCCTCCTGCTATTCCCTCTATAGCAAGCAAGCATAACAGTGAGGTGAGAGAGATCTGGGAGAGCCGCTGCTCTTGTGCACATTGCTGAATCAAGATGGGGCTCAGGTAAGTATTGGGGGGGTAAAAAGCCTTTGCAACCAGGACTGCTTTTTAATGATGAAAGGTACAGCTTAAAGTTGTTCTAAAGCCTAAACATTTGTTACCTTAATGCATTCCTTGCATTAAGGTAAAAAATGTTTAGACATTGATTGTTGCCCTTCAACCCCCCTTATACTGAGCCCTCATTGGATCCAGCGCTGTACGCGTCTGCAGTTCTTCTCTCCCCTTACTTCCTGGTCTCACATTGGCTCCCATTGCTGTCAATCAAAGCCAGTGATGAGGAAGCGGGGGGTAGGGTCGAGTCCCACTGTCTGTGTCAATGGCTACAGCAGAATGGCGGGAGCGAGCACACAGGAGTGCCCCCTATGGATAGGGAGGAGGTGCCAGCAGCGTTGGCAAGGGACCCATGAAGAGGCGGTTCAGGTGCGCTCTGTGCAATTCGATTGCACAGAGCAGGTAAGTATAGAGATGTTTGTTGTTTTTATTAAACAACATTTTTTCCTTTACAATCATTTTAAAAATGATTCTGTATATTTGTGACATATCAGCATTGTTATTATTTAGATTTTTAAAGATACTGAAAGGTCATAGTTGATTTAGTTGATGTTATGCCGTCCAAGTTATTGTGATTTCATATTTTATATGAGCAAGGTTACTTGTTTTATTCACAGTAATGTTAAATGGACAAATATGATTTACATTATTTTATGTGGTAAATAAATAAATCTCATTATGTTTATTCTTTCTATACACATTGTCATTTAAATAGTCTTTGTTTTTGATTGTGATGTTGTGTGTAGGACTCTGTACACATCCTTTTGCATTTGCATAGAAATCATTCATTAATATTAAGGGTACAGATCAGTCCTATCAATTGGAAGAATATAACTTGACATGCATTTTGGTGGTGTTACGTGAATGATCTTTGTGATATGTCAGCATTACTGCAGCTGACGTGACAGAGAAAATAACACCGTGCAATGACATATTTCTAATCTAACGACTACAGGAACAGCTGAGAGTGGGAAGCTATGTATTCTGAGTCAGAAGACACAATGGGCATTTCATACCTGAAACTTCAAGTTATTTTTACTATCCTGGCTAATAAGCAAGAGAGAGAAAAAAGAGCCCAGAAGGGTAAGAGAACAGCAGAACTGTACACGTTCCCTGCTCTGAAAACATCAGGGTTACATCTGCACAACATGCAAAATCCTGAATTGCACACATCCCCTTTCTATGTATGTGATCAGCTGTGTCTGTGCTTTCTGTAACCCCCTCCCCTCCTCCCTCCCACGCCTCCAGTGTGCAATTCTACATAAAAACACAGATCCTGCCAGCTTCCTCAATCAGAAACACAGGGAGAAGAAGAGCAGGGAAACAAGCCAGTCTGCTCTTTGCCTTCACTGCATCTTGCAGTCTCGGCAACTAAGCTGCAGAGACGGATACCTAAAGCACTAAACTCAAAGCTGATGTACTTTATGTAGTTAGACTTCTGCTTTGGTTTTCATCTCCTTTTTAAACCATTTTTTGGGGAGTAGGATAACTGAGACTTTTACTCCTTTCCAGCTGCCATGGCTTTGCCAGACACTGCACGTGGATTACCCAATGGAGGTGGCGGAGGAGGCATCTGCACAGTGGCCGTGTCCACTGATGTTTTGTTCCCTGAAATAGTGGAACTAAATGTTGGCGGACAAGTTTATGTGACTCGACACACAACTCTAGTGTCAGTGCCGGACTCCCTTCTCTGGCGTATGTTCTCCCAGCAGAAACCGGGAGAATTGGCTAGGGACAGCAAAGGTCGTTTCTTCCTTGACCGGGATGGCTTCTTGTTCCGTTATATCTTGGATTACTTGAGAGACTTGCAGCTTGTTCTGCCTGATTACTTTCCAGAAAGAAGTCGGCTACAAAGAGAAGCTGAGCACTTTCAGTTGCCTGAGCTAGTAAAACGCCTGAACCCTCTGCGAATCAGTAAGGACAGCTCCATAGGAGGTGAAGAACCTCCTTTGCTCCTCACACCAGCAGCAGGTCAAGATTCTGATTTGGACACAGCAGGCATTCCAGTCTCACCATCTCCAGTAGCTGGGGTCCCCTCCCCTACTTTAGATCCATATCGTTTCAATGCATCCTCTTCTTGCAGTCCTGCCTCAGTTCCTCGCCTCACTCCTTCCCAGTCACTTGAAGGCAGAAGATCTGGATATATAACAGTTGGCTACAGAGGTTCCTATACCATAGGACGGGAGGCACAAGCTGATGCTAAATTCAGAAGAGTTGCACGCATCACTGTCTGTGGCAAAACCTCTCTGGCTAAAGAAGTGTTTGGCGAAACCTTAAATGAAAGCCGGGATCCTGATAGACCTCCTGAGAGGTATACATCCAGGTACTACCTTAAGTTTAACTTTCTGGAGCAGGCTTTTGACAAGTTATCTGAAGCTGGCTTCCATATGGTGGCATGCAGTTCCACAGGGACATGTGCATTTGCCAGCAATGACCAGAGTGAGGACAAAGTGTGGACCAGCTACACTGAATATGTCTTCTGCAGAGACTGAACCTTTTAAGCATTTGAAATGCACAGGAAACACATTTTCAAGCTCATTCTGCCATATATAGTACGCCTTCTGATCTCCAATCCATAAAAAATGATGCTGCTTTCAGGCACACATACATGTGAGATTGGTATAACCATATGCATACTCTTTCTTTGTAAGTTAATAAGAATTCATTTCCTGGACAGCACAATATTCAGTAAACTAAGAAGTGGTGAATTACTGTAAGATCTCCCTTATATATTAAGAAATAGCCTGTTGCAAGTGAACTGTTTTGTACTGCTACACAGCACCAGTAATCTTGTGCCATAAGGGGAGACATACACAAGCACACACACACTTTTTTTGTTTGCTCCCTTTCCCTTTTTTAATTTCTGTGTGGGTGTTATTTTTTTATTTTTTTTTTCTCCTTCTTCGTGCTGGAATTTATCAAGACAGCATTAGAGCTATCTGTTTAGGAATGTGAGGGAGAGCAAAATATCTAACAAATGCTTCTTAGCTTATAGCAGGAGGTTGAGAAGGACATAGATTTTGAAGGAAGCCTTTGCCCTCCAATTGGCTCTCCTCCAGAAAAGATAGCAGTCTTAAGCATCTGACTGATTGCATTTGAATGTTGACAGCATCCAACCTATTGTGTCATTTCTTTTTAACCACTGTTAAACTAAAAACTCTTTTTACTTCATTTGTAGTTAGTTGATGATCTCAAGCATTGTTTGCGCTATTCTTTTAACACATGAAAACCACTGCCATTAACGTGAAAGTGAATGAACACAAAAAAAGCATATTATTTTTGATTGTACTAAAACACTGAAAATGTAATATACTACACAGTATGACTAGCTTTGTCATATTTATCCAATCCAACATCTTAAGGCTTCTTAAATAGCAAGCACAATGAGCAATAAAGTGAAGTAACCAACACCAACCAATCATAAATCAGTTAGTTACCTTTGTTTTTTAGGCTGCGATTGGTGGGTGCAGATTATTTCCCACGAAGGATGCTATCAACTATGTTTTCAAAGCATAATTTAATACAACTTTTTTGCCAGCAGTGGTATTTTAAGGGTTAAAAGGGTTTTAGTGATTTTTTTTTATTTCTGTTGATACTTTGCTGGCTTTGATTTTGAAGTGCTCTGAAGAGTTCTTAGCACACAAGCTCTGTGATTAATAACTTTCGGAAATCAATTAAAACAATTAAAGGGCTTATTTACATAATAGCTTTTTGGCCTCTCTAAGTAAACAACTTAGATGTGCATAAAACGTATTAGTTGCCTTTTGAAATGTGTGCCATATTTCTCAGTTTAATTCAAATGGAATGTTTTTGCTTATACTGCTCAAATGCTATCCAGTTATTATTATCGACAGTATGACTTGGTTTATGAAGGGCATTCTCACTGTACAAAACAGGATATATATATATATATATATATATATTATATATATATATATATATATATATATATATATATATATATATATTCTTCTGCTTCCTCTCGTTTCTGTTTTATTTAGTGGATTGGAATCTACAATTAATATCTGTGACCTGCATTTCTCATTGAATGAATTATGAGTTTTTTTTTCCATAGGGGGCAAAAGTGTCAATAGGCAGAGGCACAAGTCTAATCAATGTATGTGCATTCAGGTGCGCCTGGCTGAATAACGCTTCTCTAGTGTCACAGGGCACAGGCACATACAGACACACACTCTACACACAGAGGCAGTGGAGTAAAAATGATTTATAATTCTATTACTGCAGCAGCTTTTGATATGCATTCAACTTGCCTTGATAAGCTCTCTGGTGTCTGCAGAAGCGCATAATACACTAATCAGTCATTAATATTCTACAGCGCACAGACAAGTATGAATCTATGAAATATCATTTCTCACCTAAATCAGATCAGACAACCATGGCTTTACCAAAGATTGCCATTGCATTGATTGAATAATTTATGTGTTTTTTGCTTTCTTGCAATAAGATCAAATTTATAATGCAAACAATTCAAAGCTCATCCCTTCATTTGTGGAAGGAACTACTGAGCAGTACAGGCATTTGTCATATTTTTAATTTTATTTATATGCATACTATCCATGGTTAGACCAGTCACATGATCTCAATGATGACATTAGTGTATGTAACATATTTCTATTTTATTATACTACAAAGCATCATTACTTCAGACTAGCAATAAAAACAAAAAAATAACAATAATAGCAAATATATTGTTTTGCTTCAACTAGGCCATTTTTAGCAACCTTTTAAACATAGATGTCATCACATGTATTTTTAATTAAAAGGGAACCGTTGCTTTCTGTAATTTTCACTACTGCTTCCAGCTACAAGTAGTTGAATAAAACCAATGCTTAAGTGATTTAAATTATATATAGTCTACAGTGTGTAAAATATTTTTACCATTACCTCTGTATATCAAAATCTTGAAATAATATCAATGGTTCTATTGTGATATAGCCTGCAGCTTCTCATAGTCTTGAGCTTAAATGGGATCAGGGGTCTGTTGTATAGTTGCCCACTCTAGGCCCAATATGCCGACATATGTGAGTGCTCTATTTACTACGACCGGATGTTCACAATATAGTACCGCTTGTCCAGATCACTATTAGTTTTGTATTCTTTACAGATAAAAATATATATGCTTTGAAGTTACAGCACCTTTCAGCAATGATGATTTCCTGTGATTAATACTGGTTTGCAGAATTCAATGTTGCAACATTGTGAATAGAATTAAGCTCAGGCTACTGAATTAATTCATCATAGCGAATGATTCTCTTGCATTAAGGACACTAGAGAGGGGAAAGATATATTTGTATATAAATATAGAATAAAAACATTTTAAATTAATCATTTAGTTTTCTAATCATATATTAGTGCTCTAGTGTAACATATTTAGCTTAAAAACTTTGATATGTATATATATATATATATATATATATATATATATATATATATATATATATTATATATATATAATAAAGTATATATTAGAGATATACTAAATTAGCTTTTCAATATATCACTTCAAATATTACATACTGTTTTGGAAAGCATACTATAATAGCACAGTATCCCGCATAATCTTTGTGTGCATACTAATAAATGTTAAAGTACTTTTAGCACAAACATATGTCTGAACTATAAACAGTGGGGTTATAATATGCTTTACAAATTGACATAATGCAGATCCCACAAGTGACTTTTCTGTCCTGTTGCTGATTTTAATAAAGTTCCAATGTTTAGTAAATTTGTTTCCTGTTGTCTTCATTTACGTTAATTATATTATTATTTTTTTTTTATATTTGGAAGTAATTTTCTAACAGTTAATCTCAGTAGTTACAGAAGGTTAGTATATGTTCACCTGCTAGAATAATATGAGAAAAGATAACCCAATGTTATTAGGGGTTGCAGAAGATAAGGGGTTCCTTGATAATCCAAGGGTATGCCTTAACAACAAACATATGGCACAACATGCATTTTGTTATAGACAATAAGTTTTGCATCCAAAGACATATTGGTATTATAAAAAGGAAAAAGAGAAGAAAAGAAAAATAATGTGAATTGGGGGAGGGGAGACCTCTTTTCCTCAGTTGTCGTATATATCTTTTTATATGGTTATGGGTAAGTGGCAATTCAACTCATTCTATAATTTGACTTACTTTAATAGCACTTTTTTGTGTTTGCAGGTCTCAGAGTTAATCTAGAAATGCCAAATATTGTTTAATTTATCATGCTGCTCTATTGATTTCCAATACAATTCACTCTTTAAGAATTCACTTCATCTTCCCATTCTTTCAAAGATGCAAAGCATGTTTTGTTGCCAATAAAAAGGTAGAATAATTTTGGCTGTCACTGTTAGGTTGGTGCATTTTAGCTAGATTATTTGACATTATCATTATCTTTGTTGAGTAATGTCAATTATGAAATATGTTTTAATTTTTTTTAATGTATATATGTTGAATGTATCAAATGGAATGGGGCAACATATGTTTCATAGTTTACTCGTATGCATGTAGGCCTTTGTTAGGGAGTGGTTACCAACTGGCAAATATGTCAACTACATTAATGCAGTTATGTTTGTAAAATAAAGCAAATATCTCAACAAGCAGTGCAAAAGGGCAGCATAGATGTGCCAAGTGTATTGAGGTATAGCAACAAACAAACAAATTCCAGATTTTTATCTGTAGCCAGATCAATGAAAGATGGTTTCTGAATGGTAGTTATATGTTTCTGGAATGTGCATATAATCACCATCCTTTGCTCTGTATTTCTAAATAAGCCTATCAGTGGTAATCTTACTCAGCCATTTTTATTGAATGCTGATCTCCAAAGCGACACACTGAATGCAGAGTGTGGTTTTAAACAAAAAATAGCTTCCTACACAATTTCCTTTTTATATTGCATGTGACATTTACAAAATAAATATCATCAACATGTAAAATGTTGTCCCTTTATAAAATCAAATAACCATGATCATAACTGTTTAGTTTACAAACAAAGCAAAAAAAAATATAGGCATGTGTGAAATTAGCTTGAAAGCTAATTTCCTGTAAATTCTATAAAATTGATAGAGACACAAAAGTTCTTATTTATGTTGTAAAAATTGCACCCTACTGGCCAACCATTTCATTCTGCAGTAGCTGTCTGGAGTTATATTATAGAATTAAAGAAGGTCTAGATTTCCGTCCTTTAATCACAAATACATGTGACCATGTAGCTAACTAGTACTAAAGGATTTTGTTATTTAGACATTGAGCAAATGATTGCAATTTTTTTTTATGGTTAATGGCAGATAGCGTGTCTGAAAATACCCTGTGTAGCTTATAAAACAATAAGAAAGCCTCTGATCCCAAATATACCAAGTAATGTGTCTTTTTTATTTGTCTTACGTCCGATATGAAAACGCAAGCCCACACAAAAAAATCCTCCTGAATATAAAAGTAAAAAAAAAACCTCAAAACATCCATATCCTCTTTTTAGAGGTATAACAATATGTTTGCCAGGTTAACACAACATTAAACTTTGTTATCCCTACATTGTATGCAGATCAACAAAACCATTGCCAGCTTAATTACTGATGGAAACCTTTAATTGGTTATGCTGATCACAGCTCCAGAACCAAAGTAATAGTTAGCAGTAACATTAGTACCTGGCACACTGAAAATTTGGCCTAATCATGACTTAAACTGCCTACGCCACTGTTCCCACACCAAAGGCACTCTCCAAATTCTGCACATTGCTTGCATATTGTGGTTTTTGGCAAACAAACTGAACATTAGAGTTGCAATCAGAATGAAGTGATCAGGGCTAATGCTAACTTCATTATGATGACTATCATTTATCAAAACTTAAGCAGTTCTGAAATATTTACCAACATTGCCAGTCCTTACTGGTGACAATCTTGTAAAAACATGCAAGAACGTCAGTTAAAAAGGAAACAATCTCTCAAAGCCGTGCAGGCAGGGGGCAAAGAACTAGTCACCGGTATTGCCTTTGGTCCCCCTACAGCTGATTTAGTCTTCCTCATGTCTGAACCTTCAGCAAGGAGTGAGCAGCACAATAGTGACATCACCAAATACCACTCCAAATCTTTTGAGACTAGCAGTTAGAGGCAGCAGTTCTTAGATCTCACAATGCAGATATACTGATATAAGGATGGAGGCACAGGAATGCCTAGGTACCATCACATACTAGGAAATGCACTGACATTTTTCAGGAAGAATGCAAAACAAAAGGTAATTTTTTTAACGGTATTGCTTAGGCATAATTATTATTTTAAGATGTTTCCCGTAACATATAATTGTATTTCTATTTGCGTAGTATAAATTCTACTTTCACATTGTTCTTATCATACTTTTTTGTTGTGGCTAAAGCTGGCCAAATACTACTATTGCACTGCTAAATGAGGTGGATGGAGGAATCCCCCGTTCTGGGCCATTGTATTCTGACACTGATCAGTGGCTGCAGCTGCTGATCAATAGATAACTTTCCAAAATGTCCCTTCGACATTAGACAAACAAATGATCAACGTCTGTCAAGCAGGGACTGCCACAAACTGATATTCATCCAGCCCCTGCTAAACAGGCCAAATTTCAATAAATGCATGGCCAGCTTTGCACGTTTGGTCAGAAAGTGTCAAGGATTGCCTAGTTCTAGTGCCCAGAAAACAGGGTACACATTATTAGTGAATCCTTAACTACAAGGCAAAGTAAAAATGCATGGAAATGTAATTTAATGGTAAGAAGAATGCAGTGATTGGGGCAATTGCGAAAAACAATTACTATTTTTTCCTCATCTAATGCCACTATTTAATAGTATTGTGTACTAATAAACTAGAAAACATACATTTAAGGTTACTTTTAGGCATAGGTTGCTTGAATCAGTAAATGCAATGGCTTGAATTTTTTTGAAGCTCAGATTTAGAGTGTGATTTACAAAAGTAAGACCCTTTTTATACTGAGGCAGTTTTCAGGCATTTTAGCGCTAGAAAAAGCCTCTAAAAAGTGCCTGAAAGCTGCCTCCAATTCATTGCAGTGCGTGCCTTCACACTGGGGTGGTGCGCTTGCGGGACGTTAGAAAAAGTCCTGCAAGCTGCATCTTTGGGGTGGGTTGGGAGCTCTATTAATAGCGCTCCTAAAACAACCCTGCCTATTGAGATTAATGGTCAGCGTTTCCAAAGTGCCTTAAAAGCGTTTTGAAAGGGCTGCAAAAGGGGTCTTTTTTTCATTTATTTAAGGTCACATTGTCACATAACCTTAAAAAAAGGGCCCGCTGGCGCCCGAAAAGAGCCTCTAAAGCACCAAAAACGACTGGCGCTTTGGCGCTGTTTTAGCGGCACTGCAGTGCGAAAGGGGTCGTATAGAAATTAACAGAGGTTTGCGCCACTTCATTTTACTTCACATTTTAGTAAATCACCTCTTTAGAGTGAGTTAGAACATGGAGGATGCTGCTAGCTACTTGAATTCAGCTTGTAGTGAATAGTATTGGTACACTTCTACTTGATTTTATTGTTTTTATTCAGTTTGTTAAAGCAGACCAGTCATTTTTTCTACTTTCCATCTATTAAATCTTCTGTCCTTGTTGTTTTAACTTTGGATATTAAAACATTTTTTTTCTACCAGTAAATACCTTATACAGCCCACTTCCTGTTATCTTGTCTGGTAAAAAGCCTAGGCTTATGACATCATGCACAGCTCTCTCTCTCACTCTCGTGAGAGTTTGCCAGGAAGGAAGGGGGGATGAGTCATAAGAAGACCAATGAAAGCTGCAGGGCTGCAGAGCTGGAGTAGTGCCCCTTTGTGTCTGTCTAGATCCAGGAAGTGAACAGGCAGCAGCTTCAGCTGTCACAAATAAAATGTCTGCAGCCAGACTTAGTGGAGGGAGATTTCTGCAGCATATTTGGCAAGTATAGAATCACAGTATATATAAAATAATATGCAAAGTGGTTGGAGGGAAGCTTCAGAATGACAAAGATGCTTTAATTACAAATGATGTCAGCAGACTGCAGTTCCTCTTTAACTACTTTCCGACCAGCCGCTGCAAGCGTACTGTGGCAGGTTTGCACGGCTGCGTGAATCGCCGTCATTATACGTCAACCGCTTTAAGAAGCTATACTGGCCGCCCACGGCACAACGCCAGAGCCAATGCTCGTGGCCAGTGGCTGCGATGTCTGCCAGCCACCCACGATCGCTCCTCAGCGAGCCAGAACTGGGATCTGTCAATGTAAACAGACAGATCCCCGTTCTGACAGGGGAGTAGAGAGAGATCTGCTGTTCCTAGTGATCAGGAATAGTGATCTCTCTCTTCCTCTAGTCAGTACACTCCCCCCCCCACAGTTAGAATCACCTCCCTAGGGAACACTTGACCCCTTGATCGTCCCTAGTGTTAACACCTTCCCTGCTAGTGACATTTATACAGTAATCAGTGACTATTTTTAGCCCTGATTGCTGTATAAATGTCAGTGTTTACACAAAAGTGTCAAAAGTGTCCGATCTGTCTGCCGCAATGTCGCCTTCCCACAAAAATTGCAGATTGCTGCCATTACTAGCAAAAAAAAAAAAAAATGCTATAAATCTATCCCCTATTTTGTAGACGCTATTACTTTTGCGCAATCCAATCAATATACGCTTATTGCAATTTTTTTTTTACCAAAAATATGTAGAAGAATACATATTGGCCTAAGCTGAATTTTTTTTTTGGGATATTTATTATAGCAAAACATAAAAAATATTGTTTTTTTTTTTCAAAATTGTCGCTCTTTTTTTGTTTATAGTGCAACAAATAAAAACCGCAGGGGTGATCAAATACCACCAAAAGAAAGCTCTATTTGTGGGGAAAAAAGGACATACATTTTGTTTGGGTACAACGTCAGAGGACCCCGCAATTGTCAGTAAATTGACGCAGTGCCATATCGCAAAAAATGGCCTGAACATTAAGGGGGCAAATCCTTCTAGTCTTTAACCACTTAAGCCCCGGACCATTTGGCTGCCTGAAGACCAGAGGACTTTTTACAATTTGGCACTGCGGTGATTTAACTGGTAATTGTGTGGACATGCAATGTTGTACCCAAACAAAATTTGCGCCCTTTTTTTCCCACAAATAGAGCTTTCTTTTGATGTTATTTGATTGCCTCTCTGATTTTTATTTTTTGCGATATAAATGGAAAAAGACTGAAAATTTTGAAAAAAAAATGATATTTTCAAATTTTTGTTATAAGAAAAATCCAATAAACTCAATTTTAGTCATACATTTAGGCCAAAGTGTATTCAGCCACATGTCTTTGGTAAAAAAAAGTCAATAAGCATATATTTATTGGTTTGCGCAAAAGTTATAACGTCTAAATGTCTAAAAGCTGTCACTAAATGATATATTGCTCATACATGCCATGGTTATATGTGGAATTGCACCCCAAAATACATTTTGCAGCTTCTCCTGAGTATGGGGATACCACAAGTGTGAGACTTTTTGGGAGCCTAGCCATGTACAGGACTCCGAAAACTAAGCACCGTCTTCAGGATTTCTAAGGGCGTAAATTTTTAATTTCACTCCTCACTACCTATCACAGTTTTGAAGGCCATAAAATGCCAAGATGGCCCAACCCCCCCAAATGACCCCAAGCTATTTGCTGAGAGGCATGTTGAGTCCATGGAATATTTTATATTTTGCCACAAGTTGCGGGAAAATGACAAACTTTTTTTTTTTTTTTTTGCACAAAGTTGTCACTAAATGATATATTGCTCAAACATGCCATGGGCATATGTGGATTTACACCCCAAAATACATTCTGCTGCTTCTCCTGAGTACAGGGATACCACATGTGTGGGGCTTTTTGGGAGCCTAGCTGTGTACGGGGCCCCGAAAACCAATCGCCGCCTTCAGGATTTCTAAGGGCATGCATTTTTTATTTCACTCCTCACTACCTATTACAGTTTTGAAGGCCGTAAAATGCCAAGATAGCACAAAACCCTCCCAAATGACCCCATTTTGGAAAGTAGACACCCCAAGCTATTTGCTGAGAGGCATAGTGAGTATTTTGCAGCTCTCATTTGTTTTTGAAAATGAAGAAAGAAAAGACATTTTTTTTTTCAAAACTTTGTGACAAAAAGCGAGGTCTGCAAAATACTCACCATACCTCTCAGCAAATAGCTTGGGGTGTCTACTTTACAAAATAGGGTCATTGGGGGGGGGGGGGGTTGTGCCATCTGGGCATTCCATGGCCTCCGAAACTGTGATAGGCAGTGAGGAGTGAAATCAACAATTTACACCCTTAGAAAGCCTGAAGGCGGTGCTTGGTTTTTGGGGTCCCGAACACGGCTAGGCTCCCAAAAAGTCTCACTCGTGTGGTATCTCCGTACTCTTGAGAAGCAACAGAATGTATTTTGGGTTGTAATTTCACATATGCCCATGGCATGTTTGAGCAATATATCATTTAGTGACAACTTTGTGCAAAAAAAGAAAAAATTGTATTTTTCCCACAACTTGCGGCAAAATATAAAATATTTCATGGACTCGACATGCCTCTCAGCAAATAGCTTGGGGTGTCTACTTTCCAAAATTGGGTCATTTGGCGGAGTTTAGAACTGTCCTGGCATTTTATGCACAACATTTAGAAGCTTATGTCACACATCACCCACTCTTCTAACCACTTGAAGACAAAGCCCTTTCTGACACTTTTTGTTTACATGAAAAAATAATTTTTTTTTGCAAGAAAATTACTTTGAACCCCCCAAACATTATATATCTTTTTTAAAGCAAAGGCCTTACAGATTAAAATGGTAAGTGTTTCATTTTTTTTCACACAGTATTTGTGCATCAATTTTTTAAACGCATTTTGTTTGGAAAAAACAGATTTTTTTAATTTTAATGCACTAAAACACACTATATTGCCCACATTTTTGATGAAATAAAAAAGATGATCTTAGGCCGAGTACATGGATACCAAACACGACATGCTTTAAAATTGAGCACAAATGTGCAACGGCGACAAACTACTTACATTTTTAAAAGCCTTTAAAAGCCTTTACAGGTTACCATTTTAGATTTATAAAGGAGGTCTACTGCTAAAATTACTGCCCTCGATCTGACCTTCGTGGTGATACCTCACATGCATGGTGCAATTGCTGTTTACATATGACGCCAGACTGATGCTTGTGTTCACATTTGTGCGAGAGCAGGGGGGAACAGGGGTGCTTTTTTTTTTTTTTTTTTTTTTTTTTTAATTATTTATTTTGCATTTTTATTTTATTTTTAAACTGTTTCTTTCATTTTTATTCATTTTTTAAATAATTTTTATTGTTATCTCAGGGAATGTAAATATATCCTATGAGAGCAATAGGTAGTGACAGGTACTCTTTTTTGAAAAAATTGGGGTCTATTAGACCCTACATCTCTCCTCTGCCCTCAAAGCATCTGACCACACCAAGATCGGTGTGATAAAATGCTTTCCCAATTTCCCAATGGCACTGTTTACATCCGGCACAATCTATGTCATGAAATGCTTGTAGCTTCCGATTTCTTAGGCCATAGAGATGATTGGAGCAGTTCTGACTCTGATCAGCTCTATGGTCAGCTGGCGAAATCACCGGCTGCATTCTCAGGTTCCCTGTTTGGACAGGAGAGCCAGAGAAAACCATGGAAGATGGTGGGGGGGGGGGACATTCCCTCCCACTGCTTGTAAAAGCAGTCTAGAGGCTAATTAGCTGCTAGGATTGCTTTTACATGAAAGCCGACAGCTGGCTGAAAAGAATGATACCAAGATGATACCTAAACCCGCGGGCATCATTCTGGTATAACCACTCAAAGTCCAGCAACATACCAGTACGTTGCTGGTCCTTATTGGGCATATATTGTAATCTTTTTTTATGCAGCCTGTGGGCTGAACGAAAAAAAGAGATTGTTAGGTGGGTATGCCCACCATTAGAATACCTCCCTTCATCCACCCAATTTAATGATGGGCATACATGCACCATTTTGTTTTTAACTGTGGTGGTGAAATCACCTCCTACAGCGCTGGAGTCCTGGCTTTATGTATCGTGGGAGCAAATGCTGTTGCTGTCAAGATAAATAAATCAGTGCTGCAGCTGAATGGCCTAAAAAATATAGGCCGAAGCATGGGGCATCCGCCCCAAAAGTTAGGAGCAAATCACTCCTCTACCCCTGCTGCCCCCATGCTTCGGCATATTTGCTTTTTTTTTAACTGTGGTGGTGAAATCACCTCCGACAGCGCTGGAGTCACGGCTTTATGTATCGTGGGAGCAAACGCTGTTGCTGTCAAGATGAATTAATCCGCGCTGCAACTGAATGGCATACCTGCTAAGCAAATGATGGTTAACAATAAAACAAAATAACATTACAGTATAACAGTAACAAATAACATTCCTGCAAAGCAAATACAAAGAAAACATAGTAAAAAATAAAACATTTTTTAACGCAATCTGTGCCTAAAATATATATATGCCAAAGCGCTGCAGTTGAATGGCGTACCTGAAAACACAAAAATAGTTAACAATAAAACACAGTATACAGTAAAGTATAAAAAAATTACATACCTAAAAAGCAAACATGATAAAACATAATAACAATAAAACATTGCAGAATAGAATACAGTAAAAAAAGAGCAGAACAATAGAGAGAGAGTCGAGAGAGAGAGAACAATAAATCTGTATAGCACATGAGCGTTCAGCAAAGCCAATTGAAATAAATAAACAGACACTTTTTTTGTACCAGCATCTGGCCTTACGGGCAACTAGGTACGGCACCAACAACTGGTCGTTGAGGTCCACCCCTTCCATATTTTGGTTATATTTGTGGACACAGAGGAGTTTCTCCACAACACCAGTCGCCGTAGGAATTTGGATCGTCGTGTCTGCATGATGGGAGGTAAGAACAAGAACATTCTTATTATCCCTCCACTTCACAGCGAGCAAGTTATTACACTTCAAGCAGGCTCTCACCCCCAGCCTAAGACGGGAATCTACAAGCCGCTGGGGAAAGCCCCTGCGATTAGATCGCACGGTGTCACATGCGCCAATCTGATGATCAAACAAGTGACTAAAAAGCGACACGCTCGTGTAATAATTGTCCACATACAAATGGTACCCCTTTCTGAATAAGGGTGACACCAAGTCCCACACAATCTTGCCAGCGCTCCCTATGTAATCTGGGCAGTTCATCAGCTCTATGTGACTATCTCTCTTCCCTTGTAAGTAATAAAACTGTGGCCTGTGGCCTTATCACAGAGCTTATACATCTTGACCCTGTATCTGGCACGCTTGCTGGGAAGATACTATTTGAAAGACAAGCGGCCAGAAAACTTAATCAGGGACTCATCAACGTAGACAACTTGATGGGGAGTAAACAAGGCTGCAAAACGTTGGTTGAAGTGGTTTACGAGGGGTTGAATTTTGTAGAGCCGATCGTATCCAGGGTCTCCATGAGGACGACAGAGTTCATTGTTGTTGAAATGCATGAACCGCAAGATCTGCTCGTATCGTGGCCTGGTCATGGAGGCAGAGAACACAGGCATATGGTAAATTGGGTCAGTGGACCAATATGACTGCAACATACTCATTTTAACTATGCCCATGTCGGGGGATAGGCCCATAAAGTTCTTAAATTCCGAAACCGTAATTGGTTTCCAATCTCTGGCAAGGGAGGACTGGGGATTAGCGGCGATGAATTGACCAGCATACAAATTACTTTGGTCCACAATAGGGAAGGGAAATCTCTGCAATGGAACACAGATGGCGAAAAAAATTCTGACAGGGGCTTACTCTATCCAAAATGAAAAAAAAAATTGCCCATAGATCTACTTTAACTTTTTATCAGATATTAACAACTTGGTTCCGTTTTCAGATTGACTAATTAGCAATAGATTGATGTACAGTATGTCCATGCTAGTTGTTTTTTTCAAGAACACCTTGTAGACTGATTATTATGGAGTAGAAAGCAAGTCCAAAAATAATTCTATGGCAGACGCAACAAATAGGTTTCCTAATGTTGGACATGTTGAACGTTTAAACTCTCAACTATCGTACCATGTATAAAATGCACATAGTCACTTTTCAGACTGGATTTCCACTTCTTTTCCGATGTAACACATACTTCACACTTTCACAGTAAAATTTGCATGAATGACATACTAAATTAAGGAGATTTGTTTTATTATAGGTTCTCTCTTAGCCTTTTATCTCATGTAATTAGCCAGTTATAGCTTATCAACTTCACACCATTCACACCAGCCTAATCTGATACAGTACATTATATACATGTTACTTGCACCTGCGTTGCATTACAGCAAATCATTAGTTGGAATGGACTGCTTAACACATCACAAAGGACCAAAGATCATGCATGTAGCATTGTGCTTAACTACAAAACAAGTGCTATAAGAAGGGGTGTTGGGGTACCATGTTGAATTAATAGCAGTGCACTGGTGTGAATGGATCCCTAAATATTTTTACTGTGTAGTGTGGCCTTCTGTCAGAATAACACTCTTTTGCAACTATGTCTACTTCCATGCCCAGTGCATACTATATAAGTGTTCCACTACACCGTATAACTGACAAGTGCTTCCGGCATGGATGCTGGAATAGATATACAATGCATACCTTTTCCAGATACACCTTCCAAGCACAATAGGCATACAAACTGGAAGTTCTTCAGCATAGAGGGAAGTAATGATTAGAGGGAAGAAAGTATGATTTTGGTAGCTCAAATGTTCAAGTAGGAGATGGAGTTGCATATGTCTTATCTGCCTGGTCAGGAAAGGTTGCTTTCCTATGTACTGGTAAATAGGGATGAGGTTTGGGTTCGCTGGGTTCTCTGTTACAATGAGTTCAGAAAATTCACAAATAGCAAACTTTTGGATGAAAATTTCACAGGTTCCCTGTTAGAAATAAGAAACAAAACTATAATTCAGTGCTTTTGCTCTGGTCATTTAAGTTACAATAATTTGAAACAATATAAATCCCAGTCCTCACAATGAAAGGATGGCCATGTAGTGGCCATTTTGTTAGGGAGGGATGAACGTTCTGTGTACAGGGAGATGCTATATTTTTAATTCATTCATTCATGCAGTCATTTTTAAAATTGTGATATGTTCCCCCATGCCAGTGCCTGGCTTGCAATGCATTTTGTTTGTCAATAGCTTGCTTACTATCAGTACAAATGACCAGAACTCAACCACTAGATTTGTCCTAATAGACTTCAATGGGGTTTGCGAACTTTGAATTTCACATGAGATTTGTGATATGTTTGCAAACCAAATCCAGGCAGATTCACTCATCCCTACTGGTGAAAGATCTTTTGGACCACATATTATGAATTCAGTGGTGTATCCTCCTTAGGTGGAATGTGTGTGGTGCACATAGGCCCCAAGGAAGGTGGGGCCCACTGTGCCCTCACACATTGCACAATATGGACAGATGCTGGTCTTTTCTAGAGGAGGAGCCAAGCAGGTCACACATAACACAAGTGTCTCAATATTTGCTGGTTGCTAGGTAATCCCTAATTATTATAATGAAATTCTTTAATAAGGTAGGCTCAGACAAAGTTTTTGCTTTATATCTATTGTGTGCAGAAAATCAAATGAAAGCTCTTTATATCTTTTCAAAATGATGCACAATCTCGAAATACCCCATTCTAAAATGTAAATAAATAAATAGTTTTACATACTGTACCAGCATCCACAGGTGTAGGACACCCAATATTAGAGGTGATTTATTGTTACAAAGCAAATACACCTTTGCACACTGGTACTGAATAGTATTCCAGTGTTTCTCTTCTCCCTCGTCCTGCTAACGTGACCCCAGTGCTAATGGAGAGGAGCAAACAAGGATGCTGTACAGGTGCCTGACGTCCTCCTTACCAACTGATGACATTTTTGGATTTTAGGATGTCAGTGGCTGGCCTGCACAGTGCCCAAGGTTGTAATGCTGCACAATAAAAACCTATGGTTTTTTTATAACAAAGGCAGACCTGTTCCACTTGCTGGCTTATTGACAATTTTTGGGCAATTTAGAGCAATATTTATGCATTTTGCCAAGGCACTCCTGAATAACTCAGAAGGCACTCCAAAAGACTTGTCTATTCCATTAACCTTTGTGCAGTTACATCAGTTTTATGCAATCTCCTGCTGCCATATATATATATATATATATATATATATATATATATCAGGATTTTTTTCCACATGATTCTACACTGTTCAGTAACCCTTACATGCCCTAGATCAGGGGTGTCAAACTGGCAGCCCTCCAGCTGTTGTTTAACTACAAGTCCCATGGGGCATTGCATGGCTTCACTCCCAATGGCAGGGGCATGATGGTTCTGCAACAGCTGGAGGACCACCAGTTTGACATCCCTGTTCTACCCTGAGCGCAAGATTGAACCATGGGACCCAAGTATCTTCCTGTTCTTGGAATTAGATTCAGGGCAGCCCAGCACTCTAGAGACCAAGAGCTCCAGTTTCAATGCAAAAGGGTTAATTCAGAAATCTTTACCCAAGGGTGAGGAAATATATATTTTTTCAATAACTGTCTTTTTTTAGAGAATAATTTGTGGTTTACAATCAAAAGAGAAGATACACAGTAAAGCCAATATTAAGAGACAGTGACCATACAAAATAGCATTCAAGGATACAATTAAGTTTCCATGAGGCATTCGAGTGACAAGAACCATAAATAATGCTATATTTGACACCATAGACTGAGAAATCATATGTGAGGGTAAAAAAACATCTTGTAAAGGCAGAGGACAAAAACTGAGCTAATCATCCAAATAAACCACTCTGCAAGTACTGTCATAATACAAAAAACGACTGAAGTAAGGGTGGAGCTTATGTGCAGCAACTAACTGGAGGAGTAGAAGATTAACAATGACACAGTAACATCTGTCCCTTAGGGATGTTTTTTAGAGACTTGGATAATGACCACTATTGATAGAAATATAGCTATTCCTATAATTTTCTTTAAATTGGACTATAGACTTCAACCTATAGTCAGACCTCCATATTTTAAAATCCAAACAATTTATACTCTGCTTACTAAAATGATAGGATAGCTTTATATATGATATATTTATTTTATAACATATAAACCCACCTATGGGCCTAAATGTGGAAACTGATATGAATTGTTTTTTTAGTGACTCTTAATTTCTCATGCTTTCCCCTGGAATTATATGGGCAAGTTTGAGAATGTGATGATGTGTATTGGAAATTATACCACATTTGGGTCCCTATTTCATCTCCTACTGGTTTGCCTCCATTTTTAGTAGGTGATTTAGGTTTATTTGCTCTCATTAGGCATGTACTGTATCTTATATATTTTTATGATTTTATATGATTGGATATGTATTGGAAGTATTATAGCATTTTTGATATCTAATAGAAGGCACTCCAAAAGACTTGTCTATTCCATTAACCTTTTGTGCAGTTATATCAGTAACTCATGTGCTTTTTTTTATGTATGAGAAAACATGTTTTTTTGTTTTTTGTTTTAATTAAATTTTTTAAATTGTGGTGAAGCCTTATAGGAATTATTTATATAGTCTTGTTTTACAATATTAGTATAATTGTGATGGTTTTATTTGTTGTATATACAGTATATTCCTCTTATATTGTGATGACATTTT
Source organism: Aquarana catesbeiana (assembly GCF_042186555.1). NCBI lineage: Eukaryota > Metazoa > Chordata > Amphibia > Anura > Ranidae > Aquarana > Aquarana catesbeiana. The sequence continues at coordinate 241,562,555 of NC_133325.1, read as the reverse complement.
TGATTTACTTTTGTGAATTGACTGACACATATTTTTACTGTAATGGTACCTGTTGAAATGGAGCAGTTCGGCATAATTAGTTAACCCACCGGTAAATTATGGGTCAATTCTTTGTCTACTTTGTAGAATCAACTTTGTCTAAATATTTGTTTAATTGTAAATTAGCAGAAGGCAAAGATATAATTATGAAGGTCTGTAGCCCATACTTTGCCTCCCACTGTGTAACAATAAAGTCCACCCTAACATTAAAATCACTACATCTGCAGGCATCCACGATCTAAGACTAACCTATCTAGCCCTATAAAGAAGAAATCAGTATACATACCTTTTCTGAAGCTGCTCCGTTTTGATCCCATGCTGAGCTGTCAGCGGCAGCTTCGCTGTGGATGTGGGTGCAGAGAAGGCAGTCAACAACGGAAGTTCCATAGTAACTCTGTGGGTGAAGTCACTTCCCATTCATTTCACAGCCGTTGTCAGCTGTGTCCACTGCAGAGCTTCTCCTGCTGGAGACCGGATCGGCTTCAAAAAAGGTATGTATACTGAGTTCTTCTTTACAAAGTTAGATAGGTTAGTCTTTGATTGTCTATGCCTGTAGATGTAGCAATTTTAGTGTTAGGGTGGACTTCCTCTTTAAGTCATCCATACAGGGAACGGGCTCGAGTATATGAGAGCGGTTCACACAGTGTCAGACATCGCCCTTGATAAAGCGGATCACTCTATCTCTCTGCTGATCCACTAATATAATTGGAGCACTTTACTTCTGTCACATGACTGCTAATTTTTTATTCAATTAATTCATTAATTAAATGTATTCAATGAGCAGAAGATGGAGAGACCACTACAAAGGAAAGAGCTCATGTTAACGCCATCTTTGTTGAGATCATACAAGCTGTGTTTGCCTATCAATTGTATGTAAACTATTGGAAGGGGTGATAGATGACCATATCCAAGAATTTTCTGATGAAAACAGCATCATTAGGAGCAACCAGCATGGATTTATAAAAGATTGTTCTTGCATGACCAACCTGTTAACATTTTATGAGAATGTGAGCTGTAATCTGGATAGATTAAGGCCTTTGGACATTGTGTATCTGAATTTTGCCAAAGCATTTAATACAGTTCCCATAAACACTTAATTTACAAACTGAGGTCTGTTGGCATTGAGGATAGTGTATGTACCTGGATAGAAAACTAGTTACAAGAGCATGCTCAGAGAGTGGTGATAAATAGTAAGTGGGGTAACTCAAGGCTTTGTCCTGAGTCCAATTTTGTTTAATTTGTTCATAAATGATATAGAGTGTAGTGTAAATAGTTCAATCTCGGTATTTACCGATACAAAGCTAAACAGGGTAGTTACTTCATAACAGGATATAGCAACTTTACAAGAAAACCTTGACAAAATAAGGGAGTGGAAGCATACATGGCAAATGAGGTTTAATATTGAAAAAATGTAAAGTAATGCCCTTGGGGGCTAAAAATATGAACCCAAGTTATTCATTATTATGTGAACCTCAGGGTGCAGTGCATATTTTTTTAAATGTTTTTTTCTATCTATAAAGAATTATATATTTTTGTATATTTTTGTGTAATAATATATATGTCTGGAGTTGACCGTTTAATGCCCACAATTCTTTCTCTTCCCCCTCTAGTGTCTAGAAGCTGCTGCAGTAATAGATGCATTTATAAAGCCCAAAAACATTTTCCCTGCAAGCTTTCTTCATCTTGTAAGCAATGGCTTGGGGAGCCTGTCTGTATGATGAGGCCACAATGTAGTGCACTGGGAACAAGATTAGAGATTTTTTGGATAGATTCTGGTGTCTCTACTACAGACTTTGAATTTCTACTTATGTAATGGGCATGGAAAAATTGTTCTTTGGTGTTGGTGGTGCCTTCACACCGCAACCCTATAGAGGTACTCTTGATGAATAACACGTGTGGCTGGATAGCACGGGCAACATCACTAAACAGAGGAAATGATACCCTGCCTGAGGACTGACCGCGTCCACCTTTGCCTGTGGACACATACGCTGCTGGCCCCCTTACAGTGCCATGGGAACGTCTGCCTCTTCTTGGTGTCCTCCCAGGCATTTGGTCCTCCCAGACCAAAATAGTGTCAAAAATGTCTGATCTGTCCGCTGCAATGTCACAGTCCTGATAAAAATCGCAGATTACTGCCATTACTAGTAAAAAAAAAAAAAATAATAATAAAAATGCCATAAATCTATTCCCTATTTTGTAGACGCTATAACTTTTGTGCAAACCAATCAATATATGCTCATTGCGATTGTCTTTTTACCAAAAATAAGTAGAAGAATATTTATTGGCCTAAACTGAGGAAGAAATAATTTATTTATTTTTTTAAATTTGGGATATTTATTATAGCAAAAAGTAAAAAATATTGTGTTTTTTCAAAATTGACGCTTTTTTTGTTTATAGCGCAAACAATAAAAACCGCCAAAAAGAAAGCTCTATTTGTAGGAAAAAAAGGACATGAATTTTGTTTGGGTACAACGTCACATGACCGCACAATTGTCAATTAAAGCGACGCAGTGCTGTATCGCAAAAAATGTCCCGGTCAGGAAGGGGGCAAATGGTTAAAAAAAGTGGTTAAAAAAGTGGTTAAAATGTTAGGCAAATCTGTATCTTGGCAGAGAGAGTCTTACTCAGTTGAGTTTAACTTACTCAGCTGTGTATAATTTGTTATCCTGTTATCCAGTTCTATTCTCAACAAATAATTATGATATACACAGCACTCAAATCTCAAACCAAAAATTACATAAAACAGCAGTTAGGCTTATAACTGAAATCCAGTGCCATGGACCCTATAAATTAAACGGTGTCAACTAACAAACACAGTACTCTTGGATGTTTAGCAATCAGATATATCATTGTAAATATATTTAAAAAACACATGACAGGCATAGTTAATAAATAATAACATAATTTGTATACTGTGTATGAATGAGATCCTGTAAATGCCAAGCTGGTTCACATTGACCTCATAAAATGTCCTCATAAAATTGGGAGGACATTTTTATAAGGTTTCATTCATTCCTAGAAAGGAAACTTTGTCTCTTCTGAAATACGTTGACAAGTGATTTGGGTTGCTAAGTGACACCGATAGCAGCCAACCAGAGATTACTAAGCACTATTCTCCTCCAGAGGTTGCAAATACTGTAAGTCCCTGTACAGGACAGCTTACTTTAGCTACAAGCTGCCTCTTAAAAATTAGAGGCTACTACTATCTTTTTACTGGACAATGTTTTCAGACTTCATAGTGAGGTAAATCTAACAATTCAACATTCTACATTTCATTTTTACATCAATATGCAGTCTACATGGATGACTGATGTGGAAATACCAAGCTTTGAGACCATCCAAATTATGCAATTATAAACCTGCCCTATAGTAACTCATCCTTTCTGTACACATTCAAAAAGGAACTTGCAAAATACCTTTTATACTAGGGTTAGCATTTTTTCATTTGTATTTTTATATCTTTTGTGTTTTAAGTTTACTTTTCTAGTTTATGTAAAGTTTGATTATAATCAACTGTACCAAATGACATAATATGTATAAAGGGATCGACCAAGATTACATCTTTGGGAGGAGATGACGCAAGTGAGTTTTTCAGCAGGCAGGGGAGGAATTGGAACATTTGGCCTTGGTGGCAAACACAACCACAGCACAGCTGGCCCTTTTATGGTAGGGATGGCTTCCTGTAGGCTGAAGAAATTGTGCTGCGGTACTGCAATGATTAGTGGTGGGTGTAGTCTTTTTTTTTTTAAATAACAAACATGTTATACTTACCTACTCTGTGCAATGGTTTTGCACAGAGCAGCCCTGATCCTATTCTTCTCGAGTCCCCTGCTGACGTTCCTGGCTCCTCCTCTTCTCCAAGTGCCCCCATAGCAAGCCGCTTACTATGGAGAAGTGCTATGGGGGCACTCGTGTGTGTCTATAAGACACACAGAATGGGGCTCGACCCTTCCTTTGCCCCCTCCTGACTAGGTGTGATTGCCAGAAGCAGGAGCCAATGGCTCCTGCTGCTGTTTCTCAGCCAATGAGGAGACAGAGACCCAGGAGAGCAGCCACTCTCATGCACATCGCTGGAGCGCGATTAGGCTCAGGTTAGTACAAGGGATCTTCAAAAAGATTCTGCAGTTTTTTTAACTTTATTACATATAAAAAAGTGTGGAAACTTTTTGAAGACCCCTCTCATGGGGGGGGGGGGAGCTGCATACTGAAGGTTTTTTTCTACAAAGAATGCATAATGGTAAAAAAATGTTAACCCTTAAAACCACTTTAAAGAGACATAGGGGTTTATTTAATACAGCTGGAGACTGCAAAACCAGTCTCTCTTCTGCAGAGAAACCAAACTGCTTCTAACCTCAGCTTGTTCACTTAAGCTTTGGCAATAAAACCTGGAAACTGATTGGTTTCTATGCAGAAGAGAGACTGATTTTGCACTTTCTAGCTTTAGTAAATAAACCCTATGATTTATTACAAGTACCGTAACACACCTTTTCACACATAAATGCTAAAAAGGGGGATTGAAAAGGAGGAACTGTAAACAAGAAAGTACTTTGTAATCTTAATAGGATGACTGCTCCGCTGATTATATGGACTCATCTAGGTTAAATATAACATAAAATACCATGACATCATCACATATAAGCACAACACACTTTGCAGTTTTTCATTCTTTATGTACTGATCTCCTTTGCAGCTTTTTGCCTTTAGTCACATAACATCTCCAAGCTGCAAAGGAGGTTGAGGCTGGATGTCTGCTCTGCACTGTGATCACAGGAATGACTATTATTGTTACAGACATTTTTTATAGTGCCAACAAGTTACACAGCTTTACAAACTGTACATTCACCTCATTCCCTCCCTGCAATCAAGGAGCTTACGATCTAATGTCCTTTTTACACATACACATACACATATTAGGATCCGATTATCGTACCAGCATGTGGTTGCCAAGTGGTAGGAATTTTATGCAAGCTCAAGGAGAGCATGCAAACTCCATAAATATAGTTTTTTGGCCATGATTCAAACATGGGACCCCAGGGCCACAAGCCAGAAATACTAACCACTAAGTCACTGCATGTGCCCCAGGGAACATAGAGAAGATAGTTATATAACCTTTGTCAAATACCACTGCCTTTGGGTCCCTCATAGGGCTACAAGCCCAACATGTATAATTTGAAAAATGCTCCCCTCTTCTCCTAGGTCAGTTCTCTCCTGTCAACAGAAGTCCTCTTGTGGTTGTGGACCTGGGACCTCACATTTCATCTACAGGCAAAAAGCAATGCTAAGAAGATAATGTAAAACTTCATATGAACCCAGACATGCTACTTCCAGCACTGTAGCTGCGTCTCCCTCATCGCGTAACCACCTAATATTGCCAAACAATATTTTTACAGGTCAGGAAGGCCAAACCACCCTGGAGCAAAAGTTCTTATGAAAGATGCATATCAATTTTAGGGCATTGGAAGGTCCACATGAAGGCATTATAAGGTTTGTTAACCCACCTAATGGATGATTTTGAGAGTTTAAATTGATCATTCCTAAGTACATAAACACCAGAAGACTTTCCATTTTTAGGATATTTATCCTACCTATTGAGTATAGATGTAGGTGTTTCCAAGCCAAAAGTTTTCTGTTGTAGAAAAAATAATACGGGTCAAAGTTAAGGTTTGTCAACGTACTTTGTGGCATTGATACCAAAATATCTAATTTGCATTTCCCACTGGAGGGGAAGATTCACAGCCAATGCTCCCTTTGCCTCTTAATCTGTTGGGAGAATATGAGATTACCTTCAACCACTTAAGGACCGGAATGATTTGCCCCCTTAATGACTAAGGATGAGCTTCGAGTTCGAGTCAAACTCATGTTCGACTCGAACATCGGCTGTTTGCCAGTTCGCGAACAGCGAACAATTTGGGGTGTTCACGGCAAATTCCAAAGCCGCGGAACACCCTTTAAAAGTCTATGGGAGAAATCAAAAGTGCTAATTTTAAAGGCTTATAGGTATGGTATTGTCATAAAAAGTGTTTGGGGACCCGAGTCCTGCCCCAGGGGACATGTATCAATGCAAAAAGATGTTGTAAAAATGGCCGTTTTTTCAGGAGCAGTGATTTTAATAATGCTTAAAGTGAAACAATAAAAGTGTAATATTCCTTTAAATTTTGTACCTGGGGGTGTCTATAGTATGCCTGTAAAGGGGCCCATGTTTCCCGTGTTTAGAACAGTCTGACAGCAAAATGACATTTCAAAGCAAAAAAAGTCATTTAAAACTACTATTTTGAGGGGGACCCCCACGCCATTTTAAAAAAAAATAGTGTCACGGGGTTCCCCTTAATATCCATACCAGACCTGAAGGGCCTGGTATGGAATTTAGGGGGACCCCCACGCCATTTTAAAAAAAAATTTGGCACGGGATTCCCCTTAATATCCATACCAGACCTGAAGGGCCTGGTATGGAATTTAGAGGGACCCCCACGCATTTTTTTATTTTTAGTTTGGTTCGGGGTTCCCCTGTGGGGAAATCCCATGCCGTTTTTATCAATGAACTTTTATGTGTATTGTCGGGCCGACAATGCATTATAGCTGCGAGTAGTTTTAAATGACTTTCAGCTTTTCTGATGCTTGCTAAATCATATAGGTAGACCCTAAGAACTTTAGAGAGCTTCTGCAGACCAGGGGGCATTTTGTATTGCTATATATGAGGGAAGGTATTTCTATTTTTGCTGTGGTAAAGGATAACAAAATTGGGAGAGCTGAAAAGCTGAAAGGCCACAGGAAGACTCATTAAAGTTTATATATATATTTTTAACAAACTGTAAATGAGCTTTAAAAAAAACTTGCATTGACCTTTGTAGTTACAGGCACTGTGGAACAATTAATCCTCAAAGTTAACAACAAAGACTCCAAAGTTGTGTTGCATTCATGTTTCAGAACAGTTTACAGTAACCACAGTGCAAGGCTGGCAGGCTGCCAATACCTACTGCAGGAAATGCAAGGGGAGATGAGCTGTGGTTTCAGAACCTCTAATGTTAATATTGAGGATTGATTTCACAGCAGTGCCTGTAGCTACAGAGATCAATGAGGCTGGGTTCACATACATGCAAATTGGATGCGGGTTTCCCTGCATCCAATTGGCATGACAGGTGAGTGTGACCGGCTCTCAATTGAGCCGGTTCACACAGGTCCGGGGCGGCTGGGGTCCTCATTCTAAAAGGGTCCTGTGCGTCTTTGGGTCTGGTTCAGTTGCGAATTTAGGCAAAATTCAGACCTGAATCACACTTGAACCGGCAAACAAAAACGCACTGGACCCCATGCTGTGAACCATGGCCGCACATATGTGAACCCGGCCTGAGGCTTGTTTTAAAGCTCATTTACTATTTGGACTTGCATGTCAAAGTTCCTAATTTTTCTGCTGATAAGTTACACAACCTGACCAGATTTATGGACATCAGATTTCTATTTATTGTCAGTGCTTGCTAGATATGACTGTTATTTTGTTCTTATAAAGCTCTCAATATATTGAAAACAACTATAAAAGAACTGTCACAAGGACAAAGAAGCTGATTGATGGTACTGAAGTTCTATTTCAATCCTACATGTAAAAAAAGGAAGAGCAGCTGATAAGAATTTCATATGATGCATGAAAATAAATAAGAGAGTAACAGTCTTGATGGATAAATCAATATTTCATGACAATCTATTTTCCTTTTGAGGAAAGATTGAGATGGTTTGTGTTTTTGAATGGGTGGAAATTGTTTGAACTTTAATAAAGTATTGTATATCTTCTGGATGTAAAAGCTGAGGTCTTTACGTATCTTCAGTGGCAAAGACCAACTTTGCGGAAATTATTGCTTTGAATATTCCAGAATAAACAGCATTTAACTAGCATAAATATTCGGCATCCACAAGAGATGCATACCTAAGGGCAACCCTCCTTGTTATCCTGCCAATGCATATAACATATTATACTTTGTTAGTGTTGCAGGGGATCTGGTGGCCTAGAATGTTTTTTCCTGATCTTCTGTTTAAGAGAAATATAGATAACCTGCCATTCCTTATTACTGCTTTATAAGGAAAGATAAACTGAATAGTACATGTGTATTTTGGGTGAAAGGAGAATCATTTGAGGGTCGTATGTCTTGGTTCTACAACTACTGGACTTGGCACAGTGGGTCTACATTACTTCTGTGGTAATATCATTTTCGACATCCAGCAGAATTGCATCTTGTAGATGTCTGTTCCTATTCATCCTGTGAAAGTGACATCACAAGTCACATGACTGAGTTACAGGGGATACTTTTATATATGTAAAGTCAGCCTGGGGAATTTCTCCACATGCTATTCTCTTGCCATGGCATTATTTCACAAGGCACACTCTACATAAGGCAGGCTCTCTCCAGGGCAATATTTTCTTAAGTCAGTCTCTTTATGTGGCAGGCGGTCCAATTTTAGTCTCTACATATGCCACAGTTAGGGAAGCTTTTACATGGTCGTTTCTTCACAAGGTATTTTCTCTTTCCTGTCAACCTTCACTCTTTTCTGCTGAACAACATTTTGGGTTATGAGTGGGTCCTTGGGAACCTCACGTACAATGTAGGACTGCTTTTCCTACATTGTACAGAATGATGTCAGTGAGGTGTGAATGGGCAGTGAAGAGGGGCGACTTTGCAAGACTTACAGCATCCCCTAGCCACTTCAGCCCCGGAAGGTTTTACCCCCTTCCTGACCAGAGCACTTTTTACAATTCGGCACTGCGTCGCTTTAACTGCTAATTGCGCGGTCATGCAATGCTGTACCCAAACGAAATTTGCGTCCTTTTCTTCCCACAAATAGAGCTTTCTTTTGATGGTATTTGATCACCTCTGCCGTTTTTATTTTTTGCGCTATACACGGAAAAAGACCGAAAATTTTGAAAAAAAATGATATTTTCTACTTTTTGTTCTAAAAAAAATCCAATAAACTCAATTTTAGTCATACATTTAGACCAAAATGTATTCGGCCACATGTCTTTGGTAAAAAAAATGTCAATAAGTGTATATTTATTGGTTTGCGCAAAAGTTATAGCGCCTACAAACTAGGGTACATTTTCTGGAATTTACACAGCCTTTAATTTATGACTGCCTATGTCGTTTCTTGAGGTGCTAAAATGGCAGGGCAGTACAAAACCCCCACAAATGACCCCATTTTGGAAAGTAGACACCCCAAGGAAATTGCTGAGAGGCATGTTGAGCCCATTGAATATTCATTTTTTTTGTGCCAAGTGATTGAATAATGACAAAAAAAAAAAAAAAATTACAAAAAGTTGTCACTAAATGATATATTGCTCACACAGGCCATGGGCATATGTGGAATTGCACCCCAAAATACATTTAGCTGCTTCTCCTGAGTATGGGGATACCACATGTGTGGGACTTTTTGGGAGCCTAGCCACGAACGGGGCCCCGAAAACCAATCACTGCCTTCAGGATTTCTAAGGGCGTACATTTTTGATTTTACTCCTCACTACCTATCACAGTTTTGAAGGCCATAAAATGCCCAGATGGCATAAAACCCCCCCAAATTACCCCATTTTGGAAAGTAGACACCCCAAGCTATTTGCTTTGAGGCATGTTGAGTCCATGGAATGTTTTATATTTTGACACAAGTTGCGGGAAAGTGACAAATTTTTTTTTTTTTTTTTTGCACAAAGTTGTCACTAAATGATATATTGCTCACACAGGCCATGGGCATATGTGGAATTTCACCCCAAAATACATTTAGCTACTTCTCCTGAGTACGGGGATTCCACATGTGTGGGACTTTTTGGGAGCCTAGCCGCGTACGGGGCCCCGAAAACCAATCACCGCCTTCAGGATTTCTAAGGGTGTAAATTTTTGATTTCACTCTTCACTGCCTATCACAGTTTCGGAGGCCATGGAATGCCCAGGTGGCACAAACCCCCCCCCAAATGACCCCATTTTGGAAAGTAGACACCCCAAGCTATTTGCTGAGAGGCATGGTGAGTATTTTGCAGCTCTCATTTGTTTTTGAAAATAAAGAAAGACGAGAAAAAACATTTTTTTTTTTCTTTTTTCAATTTTCAAAACTTTGTGACAAAAAGTGAGGTCTGCAAAATACTCACTATACCTCTCATCAAATAGCTTGGGGTGTCTACTTTCCAAAATGGGGTAATTTTGGGGGTTTTTTGCCACCTGGGCATTCCATGGCCTCCGAAACTGTGATAGGCAGTGAAGAGTGAAATCAAAAATTTACGGCCTTAGAAAGCCTGAAGGCGGTGCTTGGTTTTTGGGGTCCCGTACGCGGCTAGGCTCCCAAAAAGTCTCACACATGTGGTATCCCCGTACTCAGGAGAAGCAACAGAATGCATTTTGGGGTGTAATTTCACATATTCCCATGGCATGTTTGAGCAATATATCATTTAGTGACAACTTTGCGCAAAAAAAAAAAAAAAAAATAAAAAATTGTCTCTTTCCCGCAACTTGTGTCACAATATAAAATATTCCATGGACTCGACATGCCTCTCAGCAAATAGCTTGGGGTGTCTACTTTCCAAAATGGGGTCATTTGGGGGGGTTTTGAACTGTCCTGGCATTTTATGCACAACATTTAGAAGCTTATGTCACACATCACCCACTCTTCTAACCACTTGAAGACAAAGCCCTTTCTGACACTTTTTGATTACATAAAAAAATAATTTTTTTTTGCAAGAAAATTACTTTGAACCCCCAAACATTATATATTTTTTTAAAGCAAATGCCCTACAGATTAAAATGGTGGGTGTTTCATTTTTTTTTTCACACAGTATTTGCGCAGCGATTTTTCAAACGCATTTTTTGGGGAAAAAACACACTTTTTTAAATTTTAATGCACTAAAACACACTATATTGCCCAAATGTTTGATGAAATAAAAAAGATGATCTTAGGCCGAGTACATGGATACCAAACATGACATGCTTTAAAATTGCGCACAAACGTGCAGTGGCGACAAACTAAATACATTTTTAAAAGCCTTTAAAAGCCTTTACAGGTTACCACTTTAGATTTACAGAGGAGGTCTACTGCTAAAATTACTGCCTTCGATCTGACGTTCGCGGTGATACCTCACATGCATGGTGCAATTGCTGTTTACATTTGACGCCAGACCGACGCTTGCGTTCGCCTTAGCGCGAGAGCAGGGGGGACAGGGGTGCTTTTTTTTTTTTTTTTTCTTTATTATTATTATTATTTTTTTTATCTTATTTTAAAACTGTTCCTTTCATTTTTTTTTTTTTTAAATCATTTTTATTGTTATCTCAGGGAATGTAAATATCCCCTATCATAGCAATAGGTAGTGACAGGTACTCTTTTTTGAAAAAATTGGGGTCTATTAGACCCTAGATTTCTCCTCTGCCCTCAAAGCATCTGACCACACCAAGATCGGTGTGATAAAATGCTTTCCCAATTTCCCAATGGCGCTTTTACATCCGGCGAAATCTAAGTCATAAAATGCTCGTAGCTTCCGGTTTCTTAGGCCATAGAGATGATTGGAGCCACTCTGGTCTCTGATCAGCTCTATGGTCAGCTGGCTGAATCACCGGCTGCATTCTCAGGTTCCCTGTTGAGACAGGAGAGCCAGAGAAAAACACGGAAGACGTTGGGGGGGGGGCATTCCCTCCCACTGCTTGTAAAAGCAGTCTAGAGGCTAATTAGCCGCTAGGATTGCTTTTACATGAAAGCCGACCGCTGGCTGAAAAGAATGATACCAAGATGATACCTAAACCTACAGGCATCATTCTGGTATAACCACTCAAAGTCGTGAATGGCGCACCTGAAGACAAAAAAATGGTTAACAATAAAGCACAGTAAACGGTAAAGTATAAAAAATTGCATACCTGAAAAGCAAACATGATAAAACATAATAACAATAAAACATTGCAGAATAGAATACAGTAAAAAAGAGCAGAACAATAGAGAGAATAGAGAGAGAAAGAACAATAAAACGACAACTATTATTTTTTATTTTATATTTTTGTTTGTGTTTTTTTTTTTTTTTTTACACTTTTTTTTGTAACTTTTATAACTGTAACCGGTTCCAGGTTCGGGTCTCTCAAAATGCGATGGCATCTTGGGAGACCCTGTGAAAGTGTGCCTAGTCTGTGCAATGCTGTACCCTACGCTAATACTCAACTAGTGAATGGTAGCGTTCAAAACATTCACCAATGCAAAGACCAGGATTGTCAGGACAGGAGGGACAATAATAGCGGGTGTCACGCCTATATCCGTGCTTGCTGCAGACACGACATCTTTTTTGGGGGGGTTCGTTGGGTAGGGGTACTCGGGAGGACATAAAGAAAATGCCTCTCATGCAGCCGACTGCATTTGGTTGGGGATGTGAATGGGGGAAGTACGGGCGCTGCAGAAGTGGTGGGTTCCCAATTAGGATTGGCGAATGCAGCAGGAAGGGCATTATGGGCACGACGGGCCTGTGTTTGTCTTTTTGGTGGCAGCGGGACACTACTTGTGCTTGCCACCTCACCAGCTTGAACTGCACTTATGGGACTCGCCACGTCACCAAGTGTTACTGCAGTGCGGGTTTGACTACGACCGGGGTGTACTAGGCCGCTGGTGCTTTCCAGTTCACCAAAACGCTACAAAAAAAACTGTTAGCGATCGCAGGGATCAGGCCTGACTCTGCAAACGCTGCAGTTATGCGTTTAGTGTTTTGTAAGTGTCAGTGATCGATCGATACTGCACTTGGGTGGGCTGGGCTGGGCCGGGCGGAGGGGCAAAACGCAGGTGCTAGCAGGTATCTGGGCTGATCCCACTAACACTGCGTTTGTGGGAACCCTAAACTGCTGGGGACGCTAGTATAGATCTGATCAGATCAGATATTGATCCGATCAGATACTATACCACCAAGGGAGGTGTACGGTGCGTGCGTGGGTGTTAGCGGTACTGGCGCTAACCTGACGCTGCCTGGGGCTGGTGCTTGCCAGTTCACCAAAACGCTACCAAAAAAACTGTTAGCGATCGCAGGGATCAGGCCTGACTCTGCGAACGCTGCAGTTATGCGTTTAGTTTTTTGTAAGTGACAGTGATCGATTAATACTGCACTTAGGTGAGCTGGGCTGGGCCGGGCGGAGGGGCAAAACGCAGGTGCTAACAGGTATCTGGGCTGATCCTGCTAACACTGCGTGTTTGGGAACCCTAAACTGCTGGGGACGCTAGTATAGATCTGATCGGATCAGATATTGATCCGTTCAGATACTATACCACTAAGGGAGGTGTACGGTGCGTGCTTGGGTGTTAGCGGTACTGGCGCTAACCTGACGCTGCCTGGGGCCGGTGCTTGCCAGTTCACCAAAACGCTACCAAGAAAACTGTTAGCGATCGCAGGGATCAGGCCTGACTCTGCGAACGCTGCAGTTATTTGTTTAGTGTTTTGTAAGTGACAGTGATCGATCGATACTGCACTTGGGTGGGCTGGGCTGGGCCGGGCGGAGGGGAAAAACGCAGGTGCTAGCGGGTATCTGGGCTGATCCCGCTAACACTGCGTTTTTGGGAACCCTAAACTGCTGGGGACGCTAGTATAGATCTGATCGGATCAGATATTGATCCGTACAGATACTATACCACTAAGGGAGGCGTATGCTGCGTGCGTGGGTGTTAGCGGTACTGGCGCTAATCTGACGCTGCCTGGGGCGACGCATATCACCGCCGGGCGATCAGGGGGCTAAACCTTTATTCGGTAATAAACGGCGGGTGCCCTGACACTATAAAAAATAAACGAACTAACCAGCGTCACCCGTAACGGTTATACGGTGATCAGTGGTGAAAGGGTTAACTAGGGGGCAATCAAGGGGTTAAAACATTTATTAGATAGTATATGGGGGTCCCTGACGCTATAAAACGCTGACAGCGAACCTAAATATTTACCTCCCTAACTAGCGTCACCAGCGACACTAATACAGCGATCAGAAAAATGATTGCTTAGTGACACTGGTGACAGGGGGTGATCAAGGGGTTAAAACTTTATTAGGGGGGGTTAGGGGGGTACCCTAGACCTAAAGGGGGCTACCACTCACTGCCTTAACACTGTAACTGTCACAAACTGACACCAATCAGTAATCAGAAAAAAAAAAAAAAATTCTGCTTGGTGTCAGTTTGTGACAGGGGGAGGGGGGGTGGTTGGGGGGGATCGGGGGGGTCGGGGGTGTTTTATGTGCCTGGCATGTTCTACTGTGTGTGTTTGTGTTTTGTGCACTTACATGTCTTCTCTCCTCGGCGCTGGAACGGAAACTGCCAAGCCGAGGAGAGATGACATCACATCCTCTGCCTGTGTGAAACTACACACAGGCAGGGGAGGATTCCGATTGGCTGGGAGCGATCGCGAGGGGGGGGCCACGATCGGATGGTCTCCCCCTCGCCTCCCAACGCTCCCAGTGAAATGCCGACCGCCGCTGGCACCGGGGGGGGGGTCCAATCGGACCCCCCGCCCGCGGGAGGCAGATCACGTACAGGTACGTGATTCTGCCTGCCCGTGCCATTCTGCCGACGTATATCTACGTTAGGCGGTCGGCAAGTGGCTAGACAAAAGGAGCACTGACCTTTGCAGTGCAGATTTTTTTTTCTTTCCATTGAGTTTATATTTAAACTACTGATGATATTATTGCCTAAATGTGTCATAATATTATTTTCCCATTATTGCCTGCACACAAAGGATCAGAGTCGGAGTGTGAGGTTATGTACCTAATTAGACTTATTAAACTGCAAAATGCTGCCGGTAAAATATGTTTCCAGGTGTGAAGGCAGGAAGACAAGGGATTAAAGTATCCTAAAGCAATGTGAATCTATACCGTGTGGAATGGAAGTGTGGATTTAAATAATGGCTGAGCTGAATTAAAAATATTTTGAACGGTACTTAGTTCACACAATTGTAAGGAAGATATGGGTATCATTCAACTTTAACTCTTTTTCCTGATCTACAAATATTATGTAGGGGTCTATCGCCCTCTACTGTTTGCTGCTAATATCACAGTTGTACATATAATTATGTACCTCACTTCCTACCCTTGCTGGCTGGACTGTGCGGCCCTGAAGGGGGAAGTGGAGAGAGTCAGAAAAAGTCTCAGCCACAAGTGTCCTGTCTATGTTTCTAAACCCCAAGGGATCACAAGTATTCCTATGATCTAATAGTCTAACTATTGCTGTTGCTGAGTGTGTATCTAAATCCTTGTAACAGAGTATTTCTGTCCTGTCTTTGTTATTATTTCATATGCACAGTGCCTGATAGCTAGGTCTGTGCTACTGTATGTAAAGTGGTCACCATTCAGAATATTAGTAGGCGATCTTGTTTATTGCAATATAGTTTGTATGCAGCTTCTGTTATTCTAGTTAACCCTGCCCCTTTTGGTATGGGATTCCATAGTTAGTTTTAGCTAAGGGCTTGACAACTAGCATAGGCTAGAGTCAGGATATTGCTTCAGATGGCCACGTCAATATCGTAGGCTTAGAGGTCTGATCGTATGTCAGATTAGAAGCTGTTAGGGAGAGCCAAAATGCAGAGTAGATAGGCAGACTATGAGTTCCAGTGCCTCAGTTCCACAACACAGTTCCTGCTGTGAGAAGCTCCGTTCCAGGGTGGTTGGACAATGGCTGGAGGATCCCCCCATTTCTGCAGATCTTCTCTTCAGGTCTCTGACATGAAGACAGATGCTGCATCATACTCAGGGACCCCTGCAACTGGACTTTGCTGAAACATTCATCTGGGGGTATCTATTAATAACTATTTATACATGTATATGTACACAGTTCCACCAGGACTCCTATCAGGCCCTTTGCTGATAATACCCATTTCTACATTGGATGTCAGTGTTATTATAGTCTAGTTAACTTTTCATGATGCTTATATGAAGCCTGCATTATTTCTGTATTGGTGTGTATCTACAGTATATGCTTATGGTTAATGTTATATACTGGTTACAGTAGTTCTTCCGCTCCCAATTATTTTGTTTAAATTACTAATTAATTTCCCAGGAAGGGAATCTCCTCTGTTCACAGAGGCCCTGACCTGGGTGGAGACACTGCCATCTTTATTATCAAACCCACTCTTCCACTTAGCAAAGGTTCTGGTAATCTGATTTACCTACAGGTAAAAAAAAAGAGGGCTCTAATTGCAAACAAGATTTAGAATGTAATCTCTTGAACACATGGCCCTTCCCTTTTTCAATTACTGTTTACTATAATATGTTAATGCCAGTACATTTGGTTAAAGTGATTGTAAAGTCTCGTTTTTTTTTTCTATTAAAATAACAAACATGTCATACTTACCTGCTCTGTTGCAGTGGATTTGCACAGGGCAGCACAGATCCTCCTCTTCTCGGTTCCATCTTCTGTGCTCCTGGCCCCTCCCTCCTGTTGAGTGCCCCCGCAGCAAGCAGCTTGCTATAGGGGCATCCAAGCTGAGCTGCAGCTCCCTGTGTCCATTCAGACCTGGAGCTGCGGTTTGGCCTTGCCCCCTCTTCTCCTGATAGACTTTGATTGACAGCAGCGGGAGCCAATGGTGCCGCTGCTGTGTCTTAGCCAATCAGGATGGAGAGTCCCGGACAGTTGAGACACTTGTGGACTTCGCTGGACAGAGATGGGGCTCAGGTAAGTATAAGGGGGGCCGAGGGGGACTGCTGCACACAGAAGGCTTTTTATCTTAATGCATAGAATGCATTAAGATAAAAAACCTTCTGAATTTACAACCCCTTTAATAAATTTTACATACTATACAATTCTGAAGAATGTGGGGTTTATAATTATTATTATTATTAATATTAGTATTCAGAAGAAGAAGAAATAAAAAAAGTCAAACCCATTATTTAATCTCTGTGTGATGCTGAAAATATATTCTATACCAAAAGACAGAGACAGCTGGTATGCTAATGAACAATAAATCACAACAAAAAGATTCATTTATTTAAATAAAGTAGCATTTTGACTTCCCATTTCAAATATGTTCTATAGTTTTTACAGACGTGTGTTATAGTTAGTTACAGGTTTTATTCTATTGATGTATAAAATAATAGAATTACAATGAAATTACATATTTAAGTCGCTGATGTGAAAATTTTTCAAAACTTTAACTAGACATATCTTTGAACTTGAACCGCACAAAATGAAGCATTCCAGCCTTACGCAAGCTCTTCATACTCAGCTAATAAAATTAAATATTTATGATAGTCTAAAAAAGACTATTTCCATTAGTTATAGTTATATTTTAAATTAGCACCCAGAGTCATTGAAAGGTTCATAAAATAATTATATCTGGCTTTAGAATAATTTGAACATCATGGGATTTTCAGGATTTTTATAGAATATGTTGAAATAACTAGTTTGAATAAGAATGATAAAGAGTATCCAGCAATCAGCATTGAAAGGCAGGAGATTCAGAATTTTCACACATTATTTTCATGATAATTGAGAACTGACAATTTAATTTCCTAATTAAAGAACAAGTGTGTTCATGTCCTGAAGGATCCCTTAGATACAGTTCCAATTTAATGTGTTTGTTTATAAAGGGCATTTTACACAGCATCTAGAACTGGCCTATTGCCCTAGCATCTCCACAATTGAAACGTATGCTGACTCAGAACAGTAACAGCTGTGCACTCTTTATTACTGATCAGTGACAGTTATAATGTAATTTTCTCTGCATTTCATATATGTGTGCATGGCAGCTTTCAAGACCTTGCAGCATGTGATGTTTTTAAATTTTGTGTATTAAAAGACCTTTACAGACATAAGAATGCTTTTGGATGCCTATTGAAGCAACAAATTCAGCCTGTCACACCTGGCATAATGGCATCATTACAAAAACATGCAATGAAGTCAATGCAAATAGCACAGCAGGGAGAACAAAAACGTAATTTGCTTTGGATAACTCGGGGCAAGTTTCAACCCTGTGTTAGGACTTTTCTGCTGGTTATTGCCTGGTGCTCCTCTCTTGGGTATATTCTTTATGAATTCCTGTAAAGTATCCACTTGTAATAACACCAAAATGCTGTTAACATCAGTTTCCCAGTGGTTTCTTTATATGATTATGAAGAGAACATACAGTCAAATTCTGTATGTCACCAAAAATCCCTCCTGGGGTCACAGGCAACAATACCAGCCAAGTACTATAACCTTACTTCTGTACATCCAAAACTGAATGCATCGCCACTTTATTTTATCAATTGCAGCATATCTGATTGGCTATGATTATTGGACTATACTCCAATATAATTATACCCTGTGCTAACTATATCAAATACCCCAAAATTCTAATGCAGCTTCCGGAAAATTAAAGAGGATTTTCACCCTAGAAATAAAAAATAAAAAATGAGCAGCTGCAAATACTGTAGCTGCTGACTTTTAAAAAAGGACACTTACCTGTCAAAGAATCCAGAGCTGTCCTCACCCAAGTCTGTTCTTCGCTGGCGCCAGCATGTTTAGTGTGGGAAGCCAGATATGACTCTTTGCAGCTGTACAACTAACTTCCCACTGAGCATGTGCAAACCAGGTGGGGCTTTGTGAATGTTCCCGCTGCTCAGGTCGACGAGGCGATTTGGACGAAAGTGGGAGTGGGTACCTGTCAAAATAATATACCCACTCCCCCCCCTAAAAAAAAAGGACAAAAGTTGAAGAGGATGGGGGGGGTGGAAATATGGAACTTCCCCTTTTTGGTGAAGTTCCATTTTTAACACCCTGCTGTGTCCTATAATATAATATATAAATGTGTTCCAGCGCTTCTCTCACCCTTAGTAACAAACAGTTTCACCCCAAATACAGTGTACGTATGATACCATTATGTGAAGCATAAAATCAAATAACACCACAGCTAACATGAACAAATTATAAATAAGTGAAGTTAATATGTGAATAAAAAAGTCCACTGAGATATATTTTATTGCAATCCAAGCGATTTCTCCCCCTGTGATCTCTGTAAATTATTTACGTATATAGATGGACGCTCACGAGAAGATATTGACCCCAAGTGATTCAAAGAACAATTTCCCCAGCCAGGTATTTTGAAGCAGGCATGATGTTCACATCTAGTTCAACATCAGAAGAGTTCACAATCATATATGATCTCTATTAATTGCTCCTTGGTTTAGAAATATATTAGAAAAACATCCCCATAGTGTAGTATATTGTAAATAATTGCAGAAAGAAAAAAACTCAAATTATTGCACTTACAAAGCTAATACCACTCTCATTTCAAAGTAGAGTCTGCCCAATTTTCAACTTAAAGGTTCACCAGAAATCAATGACTCAACCACACCATTTACTCAGGATAAGTATAAAGCAAAAACAATGACATAGTGTAATATTTTGGTTAATACCCCAAATTATATAAAAGTGTTACTCACAAGACTAGTAAAACATCAACCCAACTCATACCAATATCCCTGTGTCAGAGCTGGGCTATTAGCAGCTCCCTTCTCCGTGCACAGGCTGCTCAGATACCAGATAATTGTCAGCAATCACTGATCCTCCAGTGGCTCACCTGGTTATCATTACCCGCTCGTCAGTCCCGCCTACAGACAGCCCCTTCTGGATATTTAAACTTCCTTGTTCATTCCTTTCCTGCCTTTGCGTTGGTCAAACATATCTGGAGATTCTCTGCTGTGTTCATGTTGAAGACTTTGCTCGGCTGACTTCTCTTCTGGTTCCTTATCCTGTTCTGCTGCCTCAGACTATGCTGATCTCTGGTTATCTAATTTACTGGCTTGTCTGACTATCCGCTTTAGCTTCCGATCCCTGGCGATGTTTTGACTACGTTTACTGTTCTGTACCATTTTTTACTATTATATTAAAAGGTGTGATTTTTACTGCATTTTCTGTCTCAGTCTGATTCATGGTTCCTGACACCCTGCTTACAAGACATATTTACCCCATTACCAGGAAGTGGGTGTAAATAGCGTTCTACACACGGCAAAGAAAAAGGTGTTGTGTTTTAAGACCACCACCAGTGCACTTTTACACAAAGGAGGCTCACCAGACCAAACTGATACCCTTCCTCAAAAAGGTGAGTTGGAAACTGCTTTATCAATATCTTTCTGATCAGTCTCCTTTCTTCAGTGATCTCTCCAATTACAATTACATAGAAGAGCAACAAGAGCCACCAACATTCTAAGGAATGGTTTTCACATGATCAGCTTCATCTCAGTCAAAATAAATACTTGCATAGTGTATCAAAACCAAAAATGCTCAATTTAAAATATCACTCACATATAAAAGCACATAAGGGCTCCTTCAACGTGACCTGCGTGAATACATTAATTTCAGTTGACGTGTTTCATCATTATGACTTCCACATCCTGAGGAAGTCGTAATAATGAAACGCGTCAAGTAGAAGTGAGGTTGTCACAAGGCGCACCCGGAAGTGCTAATCAGACTTAGTGGTTTTAAAGGAGCCTGTATGTGCTTTTAAATGTGAGTGAAATTTTAGCTGGATCGCTTTTGGTTTTGATTATTTTACACTATGCGATTATTTTTTTGTCTGAGATATAGCTGAACAGGTGAAAAGCCATTCCTAAGATTTTTTTGTGAACCTTGTAGCTCTTCTATGTGATTGTGATTGGAAAGATCACTGAAGGAGGAGGCTGATCAGTACGATATTGATATGAGCGGTTTCCGACTCACATTGATGAGGAAGGTAGTCAGTTGGTCTGGTGAGTCTCCTTTGTGTTTACTGGTGGTTTTTGGTATTAAAGGAGCATAACACCTTTTTCTTTTCCGTGTGGAAAAAGCTATTTGCACCCACTTCCTGATGAAGGGATAAATATGTCTGGTAAACAGGGATAAAGTTATGAGTTAGATTGATGTTTTACTATCCTTGTGAGTAACACTTTTATATAATTTGGGGGTATTAACCAAATACTACACTATATCATTCTTTTTGCTTTATACTAATCCTGAGAAAATGGTGTATGGTACCGTGTGTCCATTGGATTGGAAGACAAAGGATAACCCTAGAGATGGATTTTGTTGTATCCAATGATGTGATGGAAGAATGTGGTTGTGACTATTATGTTGGAGTCATTGATTTCTGGTGAGACTTTAATCAGTTAAGGACCGCCCGCCGCAGTTGTACTGCGGGGGGTTGGCTCTCCTGGACGAATTGCTGTCAATGTATGGCGGCCACTTTAAGACCACTAGGGGGCGCGCGCATGTGCCCGCGGAATGACCCCAGAGCCGATAAGTGTGACTGGTGGCCGGTCTGTCTGTCTCTTCCTCCAGTCACTACACTCCCCCCACAGTTAGAAACACCTCCCTAGGGAACACTTAACTGCTTGATCACACCCTAGCGTTAACCCCTTTCCTGCCAGTGACATTTATACAGTAATCAGTGGCTATTTTTATCTCTGATCGCTGTATAGAGGTCCCAAAAAAGTGTCAAAAGTGTCCAATCTGTCCGCAGCAATGTCGCTAAAAATCGCTAATCACCGCTATTACTAGTAAAAAAAGTAATAATAATTATAAAAATGCCATAAATCTTTCCCCTATTTTGTAGACACTATAACTTTTAGGCAAACCAATCAATATACGCTTATTGTGATTTCTTTTTACCAAAAATATGTAGAAGAATACATATCGGCCTAAACTGATAAAGAAAGTTATTAAGGGGCAAATTCTTCCAGGCCTTAAGTGAATAAGTAGAAAATTGCACAAAGACTTTATTTTGATATGAGAATGTTATTAATTAGCTTTGTGAGTGCAATTATTATTATTATACAGGATTTATATAGCGCCAACAGTTTGTGCTTTACAACTTTAGGGCAGACAGTACAGTTGCAATACAATTCAATACAGGAAGAATCATAGGGCTGTACTTGTTAGAGCTTACAATCTAGGAGTAACTTGAGTTTTTTCTTTCTTCAATTATTTACAGTATACTATACTATGGGGATGTTTTTCTAATATGTGTCTAAACCAAAGAGCAATTAACAGAGTTGTTAATAACTGTGAATTCTTCTGTTGAATTAGATGTGAACATCTTGTCTGCTTTAAAATACCTGACTGGGAAAATTCTCCTTTGACCCACTTGCTTTGCAATGGTGAGCTTCCATCTATATAAATAATTTACAGAGATCACGGAGGAGAAATTGTGGTGATTGTAGTAAAGTATATCAAATTTTTTTTTTATCCACTTATTTTCCAGACTTCACTTATAATTTGTTCATGTTAGCTGTGTATTATTTGATGTTAAGCCTCACGTTATTGTATCATATGTACACTATGTTTGTAGTGAGACTGTTATTGAGGGTGAGAATAGCGCTGGAACACATTTACATTTTAGATGATTGGTCTATAACCTAAAGTAAACGTCCACCCTAAAACTAAAATCCCTGCATCTATAGACATCACGGATCTAACACTAACCTATCTAGCCCTGTAAAGAAAAAATCAGTATACATACCTTTTTTGAAGCCGATCTGACCAGATCTCCAGCGGCAGAAGCTCTGCTCTGCAGAGGACACAGCTGACAACATCACCCGTACAGTTTTATTTTACGGTGGACTTCTAATTTTTACGTTATTAAAGTTAAAGGGCTTTTCAATCCAAAGACTATAGACCTGAGCATTGAAAGAAACACTGTACAGTATGCTGCTAATCCCCTGCAAGGAAACTGAATATTAACACTCTACTAACAATTGAGGCAAAGGTATAAAGTGGTCAGTGTGACATTCATCACACATTCACTGTAGGTTCATCACTGTAATTTAAAAGACATGCATCAGGAAGATTTACTAGGAGTGAATGTTTGTTGCATGTCGCATTCTCTGCTTCATATAGTATAGGGATATACTACATATAAGGCTTGTCTGTGAAACAGATACAAATTTACCTATACTCACATGTATGTTTTATCACATGCATAGTAGATGTTGCTATGTACTATTTATATCTGAAATGGCCATATGATTCATTACATTATAATTAATTATTTATAATCATTTGTGAATTGATTTTTATATACAGAAAAAAATCAATAATTAAATAAGAAAAACATTTGCAGTATAAATATATTTTATGTCAGCAATAAACCTTTTGCAAATTGAAAATATTTCCAGTTATAAAAAATGTGATAAAATATTATGCATTAATAAAGTGACCCCATGTTACTGTGTAGTAAATTGAGGCCAATGCAAAGTCGTTGGAAAATCCGATCGTTCTGAATGCTGTTACGTAAAACACGTACGTTGGGACTATAAACGGGGCAGTAGCCAAAGCTTTCATCTCTTAATTTATTCTGAGCATGCGTGGCACTTTGTGCGTCAGATTTGTGTACACACGATCGGATTTTGTTGTCGGAAAATTTTATAGCAAGCTCCCAAACTTTGTGTGTCGGAAACTCCTATGGAAAATATGTGATGGAGCCTACACATGGTCGGAATTTCCGACAACAAGGTCCTATCACACATTTTCCATCATAAAATCCTATCGTGTGTACAGGGCATTATTATTTCACTTTAAGCATCATTAAAATCACTGCTCCTTTAAAAACAATCTTTTTTAAACATTTTTATTGCATTTTGTACCCCAGGGCAGTAGCCGGGCCCCTATATCCTTTTAATGGCCAACAACTTGCATATAAGCCTTTAAAATGGGGACTTTCGTTTTAAAATTCTGGTTCTATAGACTTCAATGGGCTTCGTTGTTCAGGTCCAAACTTTTGCGATGTTCGAGAGTTCTGGTGCTAACTGAAACCGGAAGTGTTTGGCCCATTTCTAATTTTTGGTGTTTAATTTATTTTTTTACTTTTACATTCAGCTTTTCCTAAATACAGCAGCAGCATGCCAATCTAATACATTTCAGCTTAAAAAAATCTATTTTTAGGTAGTTTTGGCTGTGACAACTTTATACAGTGGTTATAGCCCTAAATGTAATGGTGAAAGTAGCAGACATAACAGATCTAAAACCCTTAGTAAGTTTATGCTTGAGAAAATATAGCTAAACCCCTTCTCTTTGTACAAATTGACTAATGCTACAACAGTTTAATAGTATAGTGTGCTTATTTGTTCACAGTACCACACTGTGTTCTCATAAAGGTTTAGTAAAAACACTTCAAAACCACCACCTTAAATTGCCCAAATCTCCCCCATTCCCATATCCCCATACCTTTAATTATTCCCACATTTTACAAAATACAGGCTTCAGGTATGGCTAGCATCAGGACAGTATGTAGGTACATAAAAAGGCAGAAAATTGAATTAGACAAGACAGGTTTTATCGTGCAGTACAAATTAGAGTGGATTATCTGAGAAACAATAGTCACAAATATTGTTCAGTGACTGGACAAAATATATGCAACTTTGTTAGGCCGCAAAATAGGAAATATGACAAGGCTCAAAATTTCAAGTCCTGAGCTACTAGCCAGGCCTTAAAGTGTTACTGAACCCACAACAGTAAAATCAGTGTGTATATGCAGCATAGCATGCTTGTTATTAGGGTTGTCCCGATACCGATACTAGTATCGGTATCGGCACCGATACCAAGCATTTGCCCGAGTACTTGTACTCGGGCAAATGCTCCCGATACTTCACCCGATACCTGGACAGTCAGCGGTGATTGGTGAGTGGGGGAGTTACAAGCTTCTCCCCCAGCGGCTTTCAGCTGCTTTAGTGAAATCTATACAGCGGTGATCTGTGCTTGTAACTCCCCCACACACGATCACCGCTGACTGTCACTGCATCCTCCTCCAGTCCCCCTCCATTCTGCTGTCCCACTCCCTTCTTCCTCCATGTTCCCCTCCGTTCTGCTGCTGTCCCCCTCTGTTCTGCTCTCCCCCTCCTTTCTTCCTCCGTGTCCCCCGCCATTCTGCTGTCCCCCTCATTTTTTTCCTCCGTGTCGCCCGCCGTTCTGCTGCTGTCCCCCTCCTTTCTGCTGCTGTCCCCCTCCAGTTTTCCTCCGTGTCCCCCTCCATTCTGCTGTCCCTCTCCATGTCATCCTCCCTTTGATGTATGAACAGAGTCAGTGATCACTGACTCTGTCCATTCACATAACTGAAACATTATATCCTCCTGTGATTACGATGTCTCAGTTTATGAATGGAGAGGAGCTGCTGTCTTCTCTCCATTAATTTTCAGTGCAGCTGAGGCTGCAGAGAAAGGGACTGGGGAATCTCTATCCTCAGTCTCTTTCTCTGTCTCAAGGGGGAGATTTCAGGGGTCTATTAAGACCCCTGATATCTCACAAAGCCCCCCAACAGGGCTGATTAAAAAAAAAATTATTGCAATAAATAATAAAACAAAATTATTGTAAAAAATAATAAAAATTTTAATAAAAAACACACAGACACCATCCACCCCCTCCCTCCCTAAAAAAAAGAAAAAAAAGAAAAAGCATTGTAAAAAAACAAAAAAAAATTGTAAAAATTTTTTAAAAAAACCCAAAAAAAACACTGTCACGTGACATTAAAAAAAGTATTGGTAATCGGTATCGGTGAGTACTTGAAAAAAAGTATCGGTACTTGTACTCGGTCTTAAAAAAGTGGTATCGGGACAACCCTACTTGTTATACTCACTGTGGAACTTAAGGGGTTAATCCTCTGCATTGTCTAAAAACGCTGTTTTATCCTGTATGCACAGATCCTCCCCCCCTGCACTGTCTATCTGGGGAAGGCCAGCTAAGACAGGCAGGGTAGCCAACCTGCACCTGCTCAGTTGTGTCTTTTATACTGGAGAGAACTGTTACTTTTTCTCAAAGATAGTCAGGTCACATGATATTGACATCACACATGTGGGCATGTACACAGGCTGCAGTGGAAATCTCCTCCTTGCTGAACTCAGCACTGGAGAAACTGTGCAGTTTATGTAACCGTGGTATATAGATCATCCAAAAAGGTATATAGTGGCCGTATTTTAATGTAAAAAGAAGATTTATAAACTGTGGGGGGCGAGGGGGGGGGGGGGGGGGGCGGATGAACTACTTTCATTACTGGGTTTAGTAACACTTTAAGAGTTATTCACCACCAGTTGCCCCACCTAATCCCTACCCTGCCCCAACCTTAATTTCGCCCTTAAGCATGCCCTTGTAAATGATTATATTTTATCCTTATTTTATCCATCACATTCATATCAATGAAATATGATTGCCAATTGCTGGTATTGGTTATTTATTTATTATTATTATAATTATTATTCAGTGTAATAATTACAAATTATACTGAGGGTGGGGCAGACAGGGTAACCAGACATTTTGGTGCCTCTTACACAGCTTTGGGCCTGGACCACCAACCCATCCCCCCCCCCCCCACCGGGCCTGACCATCAATATTCCCCAGGGCCAACACACTGGCCATCCCACCAAATCCAGCCACTGACCATCCCTCAGTCCTGCAGGCAGCCACCCCCCATACAAACACACATACATACATAACACACACAAACACAACACATACATAGCACACCACACACAAACACAACACGCACACACATAACACACACACACACACACATACATAACAAACACCACACAACTCAAACACATAACACACAACACACATACATACATAACAAACACCACACAACACACACATGCACACACAACACACATAACACACACAACACACATACACACAACACACACACCACACGTACAAAACACACACACAACACACAATTCTGCCCCCCCTGTACACAAACAGCCCCTTCTCTCACTTATACACACAGACCCTACTTGTGAAGGAGGTCTTCCTTGTCCCAG
Organism: Aquarana catesbeiana; assembly: GCF_042186555.1. Classification (NCBI taxonomy): domain Eukaryota; kingdom Metazoa; phylum Chordata; class Amphibia; order Anura; family Ranidae; genus Aquarana; species Aquarana catesbeiana. The sequence continues at coordinate 241,535,805 of NC_133325.1, read as the reverse complement.
TTCATTTCCACAAAGCTGACACATGTCCCTGAGAGGAGCTGCAGCCATCACAATCCAGAATACAGTACAAGCAGCACTCACACAAGGAGAGCACATTCAGGAAGCAGCCACAGGTGGCAGTAAAGAGCCGATGTGAGCAAAATAACAGAGAGTAGCAGCTGTCGAATTTTTTGTTGTGAATGAATGCATAGAGAAAGACAAGGCAGCCACGCTAATAGGAGGAGGAGGAGAAGAAGGGACAGGAAGCTCCCACTGCCATCTTTCTTCCTGGCAGGTGTGCTCCACTTGCCCTTAGTTTATTTTCACTCACCAAATGCAAGCAGACGAGTGGAAATTTTGAGGGCTGGTATATGAAACAGGTTTTAGCTTGAAGTGGAAATGAGAGTGTAATACGAGTATTTGAGAGTAGCCTCAAATGTACAAAGGCAGGACAGTGCAGCACCAGATGGCAGCAGGTATCAGCTATCATATGGAGCAGCCAAAAAAGCTACTATAAAACTACCCAGACATCTGCTACCTTTCCCCTAAATAATCTAGTGGAGATTTTTCTGGCCTGGGTTGCCCCACACTGGCAGATTTCCATCTACAATGTTTTTATTTTGTTTTTTACATTTTTTTTTATGTACTTTTGTTTTTTTATGTTATTTTTTCTATTGATTGGTTTTGGTATTGATGAGGTGGTTGGGTTGCATGTCTGAATTTCCTCTGCTTTCCCAGCATATTCTTTGTCATTCTAGCTACTTAGCAGCCAGTTGTATTTTTTTATATATTTGTTTTATTATAGTCAGGGCTATGGAGGCATGTGCTGGTCCTCCTTTAAAACAGACACCTTTCCTGGATGGGCAGACTTAAGAAAAGGGTGCCCCGCCCTGAAATGCCTTGTCACGTTCATTTATATCGCATATAACATCATCATGGCTGTCTGGTTGGCCTGTAACATTTCCTCGCTGTCCACAGTGGTGATCATCTATGTAATATACATATACAGTCTGCTGCACCTAACATCACATCCACCTGGAGGGGCTTATTTACCACTGACCACCCAGAACCCTGCCATGTGCTGGAGACTTATGGATATGCTTTTTAATACATTTTACATGTGGGTGCAATATTTATTGTCTTTCATTTTATAGAATTTTTTAATAAATTCTATACTTTTTCTTTTATACAAAGTATTTAAATATATAGGGAGGCTCGGGGGTGGGGGGATGGTAGCTGACCATGGATTTTTTTGTAGATAATTCATTAGGGTAAAAAACCTTAAGGCTGGGTTCACACTGGTGTGAATTGGATGCGGGTTTCCCCGCATTCAGTTCCCATGACAGGAGATTCACATATCTCCGTTGTGGTTGTGGAGTGGCTTGCACAGGAGTCCTGTGCATCTTTGTCCGTTTCAGGACCAAATTCCGCCAAACATTTGGCCATGATTCGTCCCTAAACCAGAGAACAATGACGTAGCGGCCCCCGTGCTGCGAGCCGCATCTGGCAGCAGTATGAACCCAGCCTAAGTCTTTACAACCATTTAGGTCTTAGGCCTCAACATCACCTTGTCCCTATGTGAAAAAAAATGCAAGATAATGCAAGATAAGGTCACCGCTCAGACACTCGTCTTGCAGAGGTGAAGTCTGTGAGAAATGCCAGCAGGTAGGTGAGAATAGTAAGGGGAATGTTTCTAATGGGTTCAAAAAGGCCATTTCTGAAGTGCAGAGAGAACCATATTAGATCTTCATAGACCACTGAGAGACAAACAGTCTCTGAAGCTAAGATAGGAAGGGCAGAAACCTGACCTTTGATAGTGCTGAGAGCCACACACTGCTCCAGACACAGCCATATTCCCACCCGCCAATACTATTGTTTTTAATCATCATTTACAGAGTTACAATTTTTTTAAATAATTAAAAATTTTTTCAACTAATGTTATTTTTATTTTTTTCTCAAAAGGCTGTTCCTTCCCTTATCAAGTAAACTCAGGCGTGGAGAACAATGCAAACTGGGTACTGTCCTTAAGCAAACACCAAGTCCAAGACCTCAACACCACCTTACTCCTAATCAAAAACCAGAAATGGTTCCTTATATGATAAGGCTGTTAGCTCAGATACTCACCTCGCAGAGGTTATGGCTGAAAGGATCACCACCTTGTAGGTGAGATTAAGTACAAAATGTCTCTAATGGGTTTAAAAGCTTTTATCTGAAGCACATAGAGAACAAGATTCAGATATCACAGAGTTACAAGGAAAAAACAGGCGGGAGCTATGTGGAAGATTCCCTGTAAACAGAAGTAAGAAGCCAACCATCTCTTAAACAAAAAAGAAAGGACAGAAACCCGACCATTGACTTTGCCGAGAGCCAAATGGCATTCCAGCCCCATTTGTTTTCCCACCCTCCATCACTTTTTATTATTTAAATATATTTACAAGTTAACATTTGTATATTTCATTTTTTTATTTTTATTTTTTCCTCGTAATGCCATCCCTGTCCTGGTCAACCAAACACGGGACAGCAAGGCTGTAACTAAAAAGCTTAAAGTGGTTATTTCCTATGACTACTGAGTGGAAAGGACCCAATATGCACTTGAGGTACTAACTTGCCATCCTGCACGTCATGTCAGATAGTGCCTTCAGCACAGCAGGGGATGGGGGGGTATTTGTGACTGAGAAGTTGACTTTAAATAAAATGAATCCAATCTTGATCTCAGAAGACCAAACGCATACTGCAAATATTATCAATAAAATCAATACATTTATTTTATATACGTTTAAAGAAAAATGCTCATTAAAAATATTTAAATTTTATTTAGGTCCCCAAGACCAAGTGCATGTAGCACTTGGTCCCATTATGATCGCTGACTTGGTTGTTTTCAAAACTCACCTCTTTAAGCTGGCTATAGCTCCACCCCGATTCTAAAAGGCCAAATATTGGGCGTTCATGTTGGGGGAGTTTCAGCCAGCCCAGAGCCCCTGCCCCATCTCTAAGCTCTCTGATCTTTGAATATTATGAGTGAACAAGTAACACCGTTTCTTTATTCATATTAGTAAAGCATTACTCAGAGCAGGGTCTTTGGTGCAATATATGTGTAAAAACAGTCACAGACAGATGACACAGAGCACAGCTCTGAGTGATCTTTTACTATTATAAATAAGCAACCAGCATTGATTGTTTATTCAAAATAGTGACATCACTCATTGCTGCAGACGCGAGGCGTTATGATCTTTTGGTAGCTTTGCTTTTACATGTATACAACCCAGCCCTACTGCACAAACATACACAGCCACAGCTGAATTGTAGGCTATATGATCTTTCGGTGGCTGTTTTTGCACAGCAATGTTTTTTTTTTTTTTTCTCTTTTATGATTGAAAAATCAGTGATCTCAGCCCAGCAACACTGATCACTCATTCATTAAAGTGAAATGTGAAATGTTTAACCACTTGACATCTGGAAGGTTTTACCCCCTTCATGACCGGGGCATTTTTTGCTGTTCAGCACTGTGCTAATTTAACTGGCAATTGCACGGTCATGCAACACTGTATGCAAATTAAATTGATATCATTTTTTAAACACAAATAGAGATAATATATAAATGAATTTTTAAAAAAATGATATTATTTTCTTCTTTCTGTTATAAAACATATCCAATTAAAAAAAAATCTTAATAAATTTAGGCCAAAATGTATTCTACCACATGTCTTTGGAATTTTGAAATTTACACAGCTATAGACACTATACTGTAATGGCGGTAATCAACAACTTATAGTGTGACAGTGATAGTGTGGAGGAAAATCTGGCACTAACAGACACTGGCTGGGAGGGTCACTAACTGACACTGACATCGCTAGTGACACTAGTACAGTGATCAGTGATAATACTGTAAACTGACACTGGCTGGGAAGGGGTTAACATCTAGGGTCAATCTCTGCTTTCCAGGTAGAAGAAATAGCCAGATTGCTGTTTTCTGTACGGTGTGTGTTTGTAAACTCAGAACTCTGTGTGTGATTGGCCAATTAGCAGGTTTCAGACAAAATCATTGGCGGAAATCTGTTGCCAAACTCGTGTGCAATCACAGCAGGCGTCAGCAGGGGGGAGCACACATGTGTAACCCAAACCTGGAAGCTCGCTGGCAACGTACATGTACATTGTCAAGCCTGAACCTGCTACCCGCTTGCAGTATATTTACTGTGAGCGGTCAGCAGGAGATGAAATGCAGCCACAGATGAACACACAATGTAGCATGATGTATGTTCTTTGTAAATGGCACGAGAGCTATCACTTACAAATCCTTCTCCTTTCTAAGTACAGTGGGGGGAAAACTTTCTGACCATGCTGCTTAGCAACCAAGGAACAGATTGGAATAGGAAAATTTGCTATATATATATTTTTTTTTTTCAATTAAACTTTTTTTTTATAACTAAGAAATACCAAACATTTTATGTGTATATGGGGATACGGCAGGGGATCGTGGTGCATCTGAGCTTAGTGTGTGCAGTGTTTTGGGTGCACTGTGTTTTTCCTTTTTCTGCTATCCAAAGGATGCAGTGAGGTGCTGCAAAAATGTCAGCTTTTCAATTGACTGTCAGCAACAACTGCCTGTTGTGTTCCAATCATGCCAAGATACCTACAGGACATTCCGTAATGGTTTCATCTACAGCAGCACTTCCTATGCTTTCCCTATCATAACTAATGCACACTGTCAATTTGGCTGCTTGGAATTCACCCTTTTATAGTGAGAATGCTGGCTTATTCAAAACCCCCTTATTGATCTTTCGTAAGTTCAAAGGCTAGGAAGTGCATTATGGTTAAAATGTTGATGAATTTCTGCATTAGTGCTGCCTGTCTGTGAACTGCGAAGACACAGGATTTGCCTCCAACCCATTGTAAACCCAAACTTGAACCTCACCCTGTTTTTGTCAGGTGACATTACCCAAGGAGCGCTGTTCTTGTAACCTCGTAGCTGCACATCTGCAGTGTGAGATTTTCTATAGTATATTCTGTCTATGCCTCCTTCTGATGACTACAGTTCTTACTGAACACTGCAGTGAGAATTGGACATGCTTGCTGTGCTCCTGAGGCCTTATGCAGAGTAAGCTGTACCCAAGGGTGTTCTTGCTCCTACTTTAATAATTCTATATGCTTCATCCCCCTCTCCTCTTGATTTCTGTGGATCTGGGGCTCTTTTGCTTTTCCTGCAGAGTATTGATCCTTTCTTCCCCAATCAGTTTGACTTTGCTCGGATCATTGACCTGTCATAAAGAGGGTGGATTTAGCAATAGGAAATCCCCCTTAGATAGTTGTCATTGGAATAGGTTGCCCCATTGGAATATTTTCCCTTACCTTCTGTCCTATTGACAGCCATAAAATGTATTTCCCAACACTTTGTGTATTGGCAAAACGGTCACAAGGAAAAAAAAGAGAGGGCAAATTTACCCAACATGATTGGGCCCGGTGACAAGGTTGAACAGAAGCTGACCTCACATATTGTTTCCTGAGAGTGACCACGTTCCCAGTTCCATGCCTGCTTGACTCCGTGCCACTGGGATTGGGTCCACAGAGTCCGGTAAGAGTATTTTTTTTCATCGATGGTGGATTCACAATCTGTGGTGATTTCTTACTGGATGGTGGCCTATCCTTCAGAGGTCGACTATATCTTCAATTTTAACATTGATTTCTACCTACACACTTGTGATTTCATTTCACCTGTTTGGACTGTTTTTTTTTTTTTTTTTTTCCCTCATGGGTTATTTATTCACAATGCCATTTCACATATATGGACTTTTTAGTGTTTTCAATTTATGAATTGTATTTATATTCATTTATTGCTATTTGCACCTAGCACTTTATTTTGCACAGTCAATGTGTTATACTTACTGTTTGCATACTTGCACAATTTTCTAATATATACACACAATATGGATTAGCGCTGCACTTAATATTCCCATTATAAACAAAAAAGACCGACAATTTTGAAAAAAACAATACTTTTTACCTTTTGCTATAAAACATAACCAATAAAAAAAATAAAAAAAAAATAATTTCTTCATCAATTTAGGCCAATATGTATTCTGCTACATATTTTTGGTAAAAAAAATCTCAATAAGCGTATATTGATTGGTTTACGCAAAAGTTATTGAGTCTGCAAACTATGGGATAGCTTTATGGACTTTTAATTTTTTTACAAGTAATGGCGGCGATTGGGACTGCGACATTGCGGTGGACAAATCTGACACTAAGTGACACTTTTTGGGGACCAGTGACACTAATACAGTGCTAAAAAAAAATGCACTGTTACTGTACTAATGACACTGGCAGGAAGGGGTTAACATCAGGGGCGATCAAAGGGTTTAAATGTATTCCCTGAGAGTGCTTGCTAAATGTGTGGGGGATGCTCTGACTGGGGGAAAACAGAGATACGTGTTAGCAGGAACACAAGGTCTCCATCTTCCCCTCTGACAGAATTGCGGTCTGCCTTGTTTACATAGGCAGACCGCCGTTCTGCCTCTCTCACGAATGATCGCGGGGTGCCAGCGAACATCGGGTCCACCGGCCCCGCTGATTGGCTCCCGCTGTGTCCAATCACAACGGGAGGGGGTCGCTGATGCCGGGTGCCCCAGACTCTTTGCACAAAATCACGTACGTGATTACGCGAAGGTGGGCCACCCTGCTGCAGTATATCTGCATGGGATGGTCCAGAAGTGGTTAACAGAGAGGCACAGAATTGCTCTTTCCTGTTGAACTCCCCCATTTATTGAGGGACAGGAGACAATTATCAACATCCAAAACTACATGCAGTAATTTTAGAACTTCCTTTCTCCCCTTCAAACCTGTGTAATAAAGGTAGAAACATCTCCATTAATTTGAATGTTGACCTAATGCAGCTTCACAGGAGTGAGGCGCACCGCTCTAAGTGCTCTCTGTCAAATCATCAATGTGGCATCTTCCAGAGTGAAAAAGGCGTGTGCAGGTGGCTTTGTGTACCCAGCGTTTAACAGTGTAATTTAATAGTGATAGCACTTAGTGAATGTTTAATATTTTTCATCACAAAGGAACATTTAGTTCAGTAATAAACATTTGGGCTAAATGTGAGTTTGTAAATTTGCTGTTTGCTGCCGTGTTTGCAATTTTTCCTTTGCTTTATTATTTTTCACTTATAGCTTTCAGGGTTTGTCAAAGACCCCCCAAATGGTATATTTTCTGAAAGCACATGATCAGTAGAATAAAAGGAAGGTGCTACTGATTTTTCAGACCCCGCCGTATTTGCGCAAATGTTTATCGAACAAATATATTTGCAAAGAATACACTAAAACTATTATTAGTAGATAAAAACACAGTAAATTTTCCAAAATTCCTACTAAATATAAAAGCTTAACCCCTTGCCCACGTGGCACTTAAACCCCCTTCTTAACCAGACCAATTTTCAGCTTTCGGTGCTCTCACATTTTGAATGACAATTATTCAGTCATGCAACACTGTACCCATATGAAATTTTTGAATAGGGATAGAAGGATCTCGCGCATAAAATCTATCATATAAATAAATAAAATTCACATATAACACTAATGGTAAGTGGGTGTGAAAAAAAAGGAAATCTTAGATAAAATGCATCAAGTGAAGTGACCGTGCTGAAAAATAATAATAAATCACAATAAATAGTCACATTCAAAATAAAAATAAATAGATGTGCAAAAATGCAAAACATATGCAACAAAAGGTGCAAAAATGCAAACGATGTAGTGTAAAAAAACCTACAATAATAGGATATATCAGGAAAAAACAGTTCTTAGAGATGACCATATAAAGTTCGTGAACCGTGGTGGTCATAAAAGAAATAAGTAAGTATGAGTAGTGGTGATAATGATAATCTTCATAAAACAAATGACGGATCAACCAGGCTCTCTAAACTCTCACCTCAGAGATGGAAATCAAAGGCATCAATATATGTCTTTCTCTGTTGTGATAGAAGAAGCAATCCCCTCTGTTTACTATCGGGCACCTCAGGGATGGAAACAACTGGCAACACTGTATGTCTTTCTCTGTTGTATTAAGGCAGCGTTCCCCTCTGTTTATTGTCAGGCACCTATAAAAATAAACTGGGAATATTTCCACCTCGGCTGTCAGGACACACGGATCAGCACCCCCTTACCACTTCGCCCCAGCCAGGTTCTAGCCTCTCCTGGGTGGAAGTCCTTCTTGTACAGCCTCTAAACGAGCTAAATGGAAGGAGTCCCACTCTGGTCTGTACAAGAAGGACTTCCACCCAGGAGAGGCTAGAACCTGGCTGGGGCGAAGTGGTAAGGGGGTGCTGATCCGTGTGTCCTGACAGCCGAGGTGGAAATATTCCCAGTTTATTTTTATAGGTGCCTGACAATAAACAGAGGGGAACGCTGCCTTAATACAACAGAGAAAGACATACAGTGTTGCCAGTTGTTTCCATCCCTGAGGTGCCCGATAGTAAACAGAGGGGATTGCTTCTTCTATCACAACAGAGAAAGACATATATTGATGCCTTTGATTTCCATCTCTGAGGTGAGAGTTTAGAGAGCCTGGTTGATCCGTCATTTGTTTTATGAAGATTATCATTATCACCACTACTCATACTTACTTATTTCTTTTATGACCACCACGGTTCACGAACTTTATATGGTCATCTCTAAGAACTGTTTTTTCCTGATATATCCTATTATTGTAGGTTTTTTTACACTACATCGTTTGCATTTTTGCACCTTTTGTTGCATATGTTTTGCATTTTTGCACATCTATTTATTTTTATTTTGAATGTGACTATTTATTGTGATTTATTATTATTTTTCAGCACGGTCACTTCACTTGATGCATTTTATCTAAGATTTCCTTTTTTTTCACACCCACTTACCATTAGTGTTATATGTGAATTTTATTTATTTATATGATAGATTTTATGCGCGAGATCCTTCTATCCCTATTCATCATTTTTTCGAGTGCCATGTGTACACTTGCCTATTTCGCTGCAATCTTTTTAGATATCATCATATGAATCTTTCACTTCAAGCTCTTATTTGTACACTTTGTGATTGTCACCAGATTCACTTGTTTCTCACTTTAGCGCGAAGGATCCTAGCATTCATATGAAATTTTTGTCCTTTTTTTCACACAAGTAGAGCTTTATTTTGGTGGTACTTGATCATCTCTGGGTTTTTTATTTTTTGTGCTATAAATGAAAAAAGACCGAAAAATGTTGTAAAAAAAATGCATTTTCTTTGTTTCTGTTATAAAATTTAGCTAATTAGTAATTTTCCGTCATACATTTTGTCCAAAATTTATATTGCTACATATCTTTGGTAAAAATAACCCAAATCAGTGTAAATTATTTGGTCTTTGTGAAAGTTATAGAGTCTAAATGCTATCGTGCCAATTACTGAAAACTGATCACACCTGATGTACTGAAGGCCTATCTAATTTCTTGAGACACTAACAAGCCAGGAAAGTACAAATACCCCCCAAATGACCCCTTTTTTGCAAAGTAGGCATCCCAAGGTATTTAGTAAGAGGTTATCTTCTCTCATATGGCATATGCATACCACAAATTAAATCCCAAAATACATTCTGCTACTCCTCCTGAGTATAGTGATACCACATGTTGAGACTTTTAAAGGAAAACAAATGAAGCCCAGCACTCAGGATGTTTTAAAAGCAAACTGCAACAGTCATAAAAAATTAAGTAATTTAATAAACCAGTAATAAATGAATGTGAAGTGACAGTAATGACTACTAATTAATAAAACCAAGTTAGAAAACACTGTTACAGAAAAAACACAGTAACACAGTATTAAAAACCACAATCTCACAATAATAAAAAGTTGATAAGTATTACACTAAGTTTCAACATGTAAAGAGCACTTGAAATGTCTATGGACTATGACAAAGCACTCATGCGCGAAACGCGTCATCAAGGCAACCCCATGACAGTGGCCCCAGCTAGAGCCATTTCACAGTGAGCCTTGATCCATCCATCCATCCACCATTTCTGTGAAGCCACCTCATTAACCAGCAGCAGTTTTTCTTCAGCATTATCATCTTCACCACTCCCTCCTGGTCTGGCGACGTCCGATCAGTTTCCCCGTTTGCTCCATTTCTTATTGATTTTTTATTGATTTCATGTTTTTCTGATGAACCCCAGGCTGTTTAGGCAGATGTGAGCTCCATCAGCCTGCCGGCAGCATTATTTCCCCCTTGACTAGCCTCTCAGATCCATCACTGATCCCGGTGCAGTGTCACCATTTTTCACTGAGGAGTTTTCACCCCTGTGGAGACACCATCTGGCAGGTCAGCGGTCTGTCTTCATCCGCTGACATTCCAGCGGCTCCCCTGTGCTGACGTCATCATTCACCGCCACGGAGCTCCAGCTAGGCTGCTCTCCTCACGGCGGAGCTTTGGCACTATCCACGCCGTGGTCATCTCACAGCCTGTTGGAGCCTGCGAGCCTCCCTGCACGATGCCAGACTTCCCAACGAACGGGGCAGCTGTGAGTGTTTTCTTCTTGCTGTGAGTACTTTGTTTCGCCCCCACCACTTCACCCATTGCCTCCTGCTGTGAGTACTGTGTTCCGCTCCTACCACCTCACCCATTGTCTTCTGTTGGGGCATTTTTTGGATGGATCTCCTGTGCTGGTCTCCTGTTGTTCTAAGGCTGACTGTCCCCCATTTCAAGTGCTCTTTACATGTTGAAACTTAGTGTAATACTTATCAACTTTTTATTATTGTGAGATTGTGGTTTTTAATACTGTGTTACTGTGTTTTTTCTGTAACAGTGTTTTCTAACTTGGTTTTATTAATCAGTAGTCATTACTTTCACTTCACATTCATTTATTACTGGTTTATTAAATTACTTAATTTTTTATGACTGTTGCAGTTTGCTTTTAAAACATCCTGAGCGCTGGGCTTCATTTGTTTTCCTTTGTTATGATCTGTATTTACCAGCTACGGTTGGTCCGGCTGCACGGGTGGTCCCCGTTTTTTCCTCCCTCTACTCTTTTGTATAAGTTATGCTATATGTATTCACAATGTCCTAGTACATGGCATGGTAAATATACAAGTCATATATCACATGTCCTGTTTGGAGCTCTCCGGGTAGTCTACCATTGGCGCTGGGTTATTGCTGTGTGTTTTTTTCTGTTGAGACTTTTACACAGCCTGGCCACATACAGAGGCCCAACATCCAAGTAGCACCTTCAGGTGTTCTAGGAGAAAAATTACTCTTATGGGGCGTACACACGGTCGGACTTTTCAGCTACAAAAGTCCGACAGCCTGTCCGACAGACTTTCGACGGACTTTCGACGGACTTGCGGCGGACTTTCTAACGAACAGACTTGCCTACACACGATCACACAAAAGTCCGTCGAATTCTTACGTGATGACGTACACCGGACTAAAATAAGGAAGTTGATAGCCAGTAGCCAATAGCTGCCCTAGCGTGGGTTTTTGTCCGTCAGACTAGCATACAGACGAGCGGATTTTTCGACCGGACTCGAGTCCGTCGGAAAGATTTGAAGCATGTTTCAAATCTAAAGTCCGTCGGATTTGAGGCTGAAAAAGTCAGTTGAAAGTCCGGAGAAGCCCACACACGATCGGATTACCAGCCAGCTTTAGTCCGTCAGCGTCCGTTGGACTTTTGTAGACGAAAAGTCCGACCGTGTGTACGCGGCATTATAATTTCATGACGACCTATCTCACTTTTGAAGGCCCTGGAGCACCAGGACAATGGAAACGCCCACAAAATGACCCCATTTAGGAAAGCTAACACCCCAACGTATAATCTATGAGGCATAATGAGTTCATTTATTTCCAGAAGTTTTCGGAATACGTGGAAAAAAAATGAAAATGCATTTTTTTTTTTTACACAAAGTTGTCCATTTATAAGATATTTCCAACACGTAGCATATACATAGCAAAAATGACACCCCAAAATATATTCTGCTACTCCTCCTGAATATGGAGCACACCCAGCATTTCTTCTGACATTTTCAGCCTGTTTCATGGTGGCAGAGTTTCTCAGGAAAGTGTTGTTCGTGGAGTCAGCTCACTGAATCCAAACGAATGCTTTCTGGTGGGACTTCAGAGTATTAAAGGGTAGAGATAATTTCTTCTTGGTAGTGAAGATAAGATATGGAGGTTTCTGTAAATTTACGGTAAATAATATAAGTATTGTAAATGGCCAAACTGAAAAAATAAATGGAGACTTTTTTATACCAATAGCGGCTTTTTCTTGTGGGAAAGTAGGGTTCGATCATCAAGTCGACTCCCCCCATGAACAAATTATAGTCATGGACACATACTGGTTTCTGGATTGGGCCTTTCTTCTGGGGATCTCCACGTAGGTGTCGTTATGGATCAATGGGAGCATGTGGACATTTTGCCTGTCCCTCCACCTGATAGCCAATATCTCATCATTCCACAAAGACGCCGTCTCCCCTAGTCATAGCCTTTCGTTGACAAGTTTTTGCGGGAAGCCCTTACTATTGGCTCACACTGTACCACATCCTGGAGTGTCCCTCCAGTGAGGATTGCGGAAGAGGGGCAAGTTTGTATAATAATTATCTACGTAAAGATGCTAACCCTTTCCAAGGAGTGGATATACAAGCTCCCAAACAACTTTTCCGCTGGCTCCAATGTACTCTGGGCATTGAGGGGGGTGCAGTTGGGTGTCCTTCCCTTCATACACCAGGAAGACGTAGATGTTCCCCCGTGGCTTGGTCACATAGCTTGTAGAGCTTAACCCCATATCGGGCCCTTTTGCTGGGGATAAACTGCTTGAAGCCAAGCCTGACTGTGAAGTGGGCCAATGACTCATCCACAGAGATATTTTGGTCGGGGGTAAATAACTGGGGGAATTTTTTTATTTTTATAAGTGACCGAATTTTAAATAATTTGTCATATGATGGGTCATTTCGGGGAGGGCACTGGGTGTTGTCATTGTAATGGAGGAAACGCATAATCAAAAGGTATCTTGATCTTGGCCTGATGGATGAATAGATTGGCATGTGGTGGATGGGGTTGGTGGGCCAATAGGAGCATAATTCTTTTTTTTTGTGAGTCTCATGTTGAAAGTTAGGCCTAAAAATATTTTAAATTTCTCCACTGTTAATTCTCTCCACTCATAGGGATGGGAGTAACTTGAACCAGGGTTGCTTGTTATGAACTGTTGTGCATAGAGATTGCACTAGGCCACAATGGAAGATAACAGGTCTTGGGTAAAAATGTAATTAAAAAAATCAATAAGGGAAAAATTCTCTGTGTTCACCTGAACACCTGGCTGGGTGGTGAAAGAGGGGATGTTTGCTGATCCTGAATTAGGGGGAAGCCACGGAGGGTTTTCAAGGGCATAGGGAAGGCCGGCATGGGTCCTAACCCTTTAGAGCTGAGATTTTTGGCCTTTGCTGCAGTGGTACTTAATTTCTTGTGGATGGCACTGCAATACTGGTGGATGGCACTGCCCTACTGGTGTATGGCACTAAGCTGCTGGTTGATTTCACTGCATTTCTGGTGGATGGCACTGAGCTGCTTGTTGATGCCACAGCGCTACTTGTTGTAGCCTGCTGCTCCATGCCAGAATGTCTTTGTTTCATGAGCAGACTTTGCTCTTCCTCTGATTCTGTAGCAGTCCCACTGCTTACAACGGGTTCGTATTCTGAACCAGAATTGGACACAGACTCAGAGAGTTCCCCGCTGCTCTCGTCGGTCAAGCTAAGAAGCTGGTATGCCTCCTCGGTGGAAAAAAAGTTTTTCGCCATACTGTTGACTGTGGGATGTGATGACAAACTGCTGTGGTAGGGACACTGGGACAGATGTCGCTGCACTGATGGGTGTTGATGAGGCTGGTCTAATGAGGGTGCAATGTTGGGTGCTGAAGAGGCTACACTGATGGGTGTGATGAGGATGCACTGAAGGGCGCTGATAAGGGTGCACTTATGTGCACTGATGAGGTTGCACTGTTGTACACTAATGCACCACACTGAGGCTGCAGTGATTATCTGGCACTGATGTGCGCTGATAAGGTGGCACTGACGGGTGCTGATGAGGATCCACTGTTATGGTGGCACTGATGAGCACTCACTTATGGGCACCGATGTGCACTTTTGGGCACTGTAGTGGCACTGACGAGTGCTGTAGTGGCACTGATGAGCAATGTAGTGTCACCGATGAGCACTGATGGCAATGTAGTAGTGCAGATGAACACTGTAGTGGTGCTAATGTGGCACTGTAGAACACTGTAGTGGTACTAATGTAGTACTGATGAGCACTGTAGTGGCACTAATGTGGCACTGATGAACACTGTAGTGGCACTGGGCACTGTAGTGGCACTGGTGTGGCACTGATGGAGCACCGATGTGGCACTGATGTGGCACTGATGAGCACTGTAGTGGTACTGATGGCACTGTAGTAGCACTGATGGGCACTGTAGTGGCACAGGTGGCACTGATGGGCACTGATGGCACCAATGTGGCACTAATGGCACAGATGAGCACTGTAGACGCCCTCCCAGAATAAGCCGACTGCGCTGTAGCCATCTTTCGGCTATGGCCCAGTCGGCATTTGGTTAACCTGTATTGAGTTAATAAATAAAAAATATTTGTAACTTGCGCCTTTTTGTAAAATTGCGCCTTTTTGCGACATGGCGAAAATCGAACAGATGCAAAAGTGTAAATATCCAAATTTCTCTAACAATCTGAAGGTATTAATTTTTCCCTTCCAGCTTTCAGAATTTGCGAAAGACCCCCTAAACCATATATTTTCTGAATGCATATGACCTCTAGAATAAAAAGAAGGTACTACTGATTTTTTATACCCTGCGGTATTTGCGCAAATGTTTATCAGCTAATTTTACAAAATTCCTGCTAAATCCTTACTAAATATAAAAGCTTTACCTGTATGGAGTTAATAAATAACAAATATTTGTACATTTTAAATTGCACCTTTTTGAGAAATAGTGAAAATCGGAGGTACGCAAACGTTTTAGAAAATCTGGAGGTTTTCCTTTTTCACTTACAGCTTTCAGAATTTGTAAAAGACCCCCCAAACCATATATTTTCTGAAAGCAAGGCCAGTAGAATAAAAAGGTGCTACTGATTTTTAAGGCAGCATGATATTTGCGCAAATGTTTATCAAAACAATATTTTCGCTAAAAATACACTCAAATCATTAATAGTGCACATAAACACAACATAACTTACAAAATTCCTGCTAAATTGCTACTAAAGCATCGTTCACATGTGGCATACTAAAGTGTATGCCTATGGAGGGTCATGTTTACCCGCACAGGGATGCACAGGTGTTCCATGCATCCCCGTACAGGCAGTCCCATTTATGTCAATTGGAAAGCAATGCCTGCACAGGAATAGCTGCTGTTCCCAATCTGACATCAGTGTGGGTACATGACCCCGAACGCAGACAGTGTGAGCTTAGCGGCATGCATGCGGACCTACATGGATGTAAAATTTGGAGTAATGGCTCTGTTCGTGCAGGTGTTACATCCCAAATGACATCAATGGGACTGCCTGCACAGAGATGCACGGAACACCTATGCATCCCCGTAAAGGTACGCTGTGTATGCCCTGTGTGAACAAGGCCTTAGACCCCTTTCACACAAGCACACCGATTGGATCTGCCTGTCCGTTTTTTAGGCGGGCCCAATCGCACCACCCATTGTTCTCTATGGAGAGGCTGATGTAAATGGACATGTGTCTCTTTACACCCGCCTACATCCGATCGAGTCCAGTCCTCTAAAAACAGAGGGATGGGGATCCCGTTCCCCTTCCATCTAGCACATCCGATCGGATTGTATCTGATGGAACTGAACAGGTGGTTTGTTTCCATCCGACTGCCCCATAGAGAACAGTGGGCTCTGTCTGTGTCTGCTCTGCATCAGCGAAGCGGACGCGGTCCTGTCATCTGCCTGCTCAGTGGGAATCAGCAGACAGATCCTCCGCTGAGTAGGCAATTCTGCTTGACAGAGTCCGCTCCATGTGAAAGGGGTCTTACCAGGAGTGGCCGGTCCATTAGGGGTGCTGGGGTGCCACCCCCCTGCAGGGTGCCAGACTCATTTTTCTTTCAAGCCACATGGTTAGATATCCTGAGGCTCTAATTGGCTTGAAAAAGGTTGGACTCGGGGCACAGAGCATTGCACCCCGAACCCACCCACTTGTGACAATAGTGAATTATTATTCGCTATTGTCTTCCAGCTTCTCCTTCTGGCCAATCAGGATGGAAAGGGTTGGCCGAAAGGAGAAGCTGTGGAGGGGTGAGTGCGGGTGGACCTGGGGAGTCTAACAAAGTTTTTTAAAAATGTTTTTTTACTTTTTACATTTTTTTTACAGTTATTTTTTATTTTTTTTATTATGATTTTTTTTTTTTGAGGGGGGGGTCTTTGGTGAGATATCAGACCCCCATATCTCTATTTTTGAGACAGAGAAAGGGACTCAAGATAGTCCCTTTCTCTATAGCACTTTACATAAATGAATGGAATAGAGATTCCATTCTTTCATGAAATTACTATCTGATAAATTGTAACACTTGCGGTTACAATGATCAGCAATCAGTGGATATAGGAGCGATTGCTGGCTATATCCATTGTACAGGGGGGGGTTGGTAAACACATGTTTACTAAGCCCCCCCAAGCCCCAACTTCACCCCCATTAGCACCGCCCCCCCGTCGTGATCTCCAGGCTGACAGATCACAGAGATCTGTGCAGGGAGAAGCTGCAGGTGTTGGGAACGAAGGAGAGATACCGCTCAGAGCAGCCATGGATGGGGTGTGCGGGGGCAGTATGGGGGGTGATTTGACTGGTGGGGTGAACACATCTGGTTCCCCCCAAGCCCTATGCAGCACCTGAAGCCGGCTGGAGCGGCAAAGGAGGGATACCGGCTAATGATGGTGGCTGCAGGGGTCTGGTTTGCGGGGGTCGGATCGGATGGAGTGGGGGGAAGGGGGGGTGAAGGGGATAGGAGAGGAGAGTGGGGGGCAGTTAAAGATGAAAGGGAGCGGTGTGGGGTGGAGTGGCAGGGGACAAGGAAGCGGCGGCATGGGTGGGGGTCAGTCACATTTAGGGTTAATAACTCTGATCAGCGGATTGTATTCACTGATCAGAGTTATAGAATTGTTCAGCAGAAACCTACTCTTTGTCCCCAGTCACCCACTCTAGATTATTTTGTAAAGGGCCTACATGCTCAGACCTGACCTTTTTACTATTAATATATTTGAATCATTTTTTGGGGTTTGTCCTACTATCTTATATGCTTATAACAACAAAATTGCATCATCTTAAAAGGACCAGAGTAAGTGTCAATGTTACTAAAGTGACAGGAGTGCCACGCTATTGTAACCTGATGACACAACAGTTGCTATAGAGCCTGAGGACTGGTACACAGTATACAACTTGACATGTGGGATGTAGTGCCTCTACTTGGAGATTAGAGGATATGAAAATTACAAGTATTTCCTTTAGAAAAATGAAAGCACAGGGGTTCTTTTTTGACATTTTGCAGATTATGCAAATATTAAACACACAACCACTATAAGACATCAATGGGCCCCAAAAGAGCGATTGCCGCCTCCGCTGTCGCTGCGCACGGGGGGGGGGGGGGTGTTGGGTGGTTTGTTTGCCGCCCCCCGGCTGGAGCACCAGCCACCACTGGTCAAAGAGTGGCTCCTAGAACATGGACCTAGTAGTGGACACTACCTTGCTTTAGATCTTAGTATTAATAGTTTTGTCTTCGTTATGGATAGAGTGGAGAGGGATTAGTACATCTGTCTGTGTCTATTGTTGCCTGTGCCCCCGTTAGAGAGATTTACCCTCTCTATTAGTCCTGCTTATTGTTATCAACAAATATAAGAGTTAAAGGAAACCCCAAATTTTGAGTTGACACCATGACAGTAATATTGGGGAAATCTTCCAATGGGGACACTAGTTCTGGTGACACCCTGGGATTCCCTTACTTTGGAGGGATTTCCTTTCGCTTCCTGTTTTGTTTATGGGACAGGAAGCTGATCTGCAGATGTCGGGCACTGGATGTGCACCAGCACCCACCGATCGTCGGTATAATACACAGAATTGGGTATCTGTGTGTAAACAAGGCAGATCTCCGTTCTGACAGGGGGGAAGTGAAGGATTTTGTGTTCCGTCAAAGCAGAGAACAAAATCAATGTCTTCCCTTAATAAAAGCAACTAAAACAGTACACAAAAACACCGGCTAGGCACACAGTTAACCCCTTGATCGCCCTAGATGTTAACCCTTCCCAGCCAGTGTCATTAGTACAAAGTTTTAAAAGTGTCAGTTAGAGTCCAATTGTCCACCGCAAAAACAGCGCAGTCCCACTATAAGTCGCTGATCACCTCCTTTACTAGTATATAAAAAAATATATACCATAGTTTGCAGACACTCTAAAGTTTGCATAAACCAATCAATATATACTTATTGGGATTGTTTTTTTGTGTAGTAGTAGTAGAACACATATTGGCCTAAATTTATGAAGAAATTTGATTTTTTACATTTTTTATAGGATATGTTATATATATATTTTTTTCAAAACTGTCAGTCTTTTTTTTGTTTATAGCGTAAAAAAATAAAAATACGCAGTGGTGACCAAATAACACCAAAAGAAAGCTCTATTGTGTGTGTGTGTGTGTGTGGGGGGGGGGACACGTAAATTTTATTTGGGTACAGTGTCGCACGACTGTGCAATTGTCATTTAAAGTAACGCAGTGCCGTATCGCAAAAAAATGGCTTGGTCTTGAGGGAGGCTAAATCTTCCGGAGGTCAAGTTGTCAAACTGAACAACCAAAACATATGTGTAATTATTTACGCCAAATAAACATACCAATTACTCACAATATAGCACATATGTGAGATGTAGTAATCAATAATCATACTGCACAATGGTACAATGCGTGATGAGAAGGAGCAAATATTGCTCAGCCAGTGTCAAAACTGAGTGGAACCCATGAAATGGACCTACCTTCATTTAGATCTTAGTAAACACAAAAGTTTTCAAAGGTATTTTTAGTCTTTATGTCTCACTGAGTAAAATACTTTTAAAAGAGTGTTCAAGGAAGAAAATGAATAACCAACCATCCTACAAAACTAAGCACATATAATTTAGCAGAGTGCAATTATATGAGGATGTTAAGGAACACTGTAAACCTCAGAAATCATGCTGCATTAGCATTTAGAAGAGTGATTGGTAAGGATTATTTGTAAGTGAAACCAGATGCTCAAATAATGACTAATTTATGCAACAGATTTGAAGGATACCAAGCACACTATATAAAGTCCCAGAGTAGTTTTACATATTTCAAAGGAAATTTCTAGAAAATGTGTTAGAAGTCTTTTTACTTGAACACATTTGTTAGAAGAGATTTAGGAATTTGTGCTTTGTCTATTATTTTATTTAGATAAACAATGATTAGGTGAAAGGCCAGTAAGCCTGCATCATTCTCCAGTGATAAAAAAGTATATTAGTCTGCATTTATACAGCAGGAACATACGTTACTACATCATACCTTTGCTCTGACAGCATGCCCCCCTCAGAGTGATTCCAGAGCTCTTGATTTACCTTTGCAAATGAGAATTTCTGGAATTCAACATCTGCAGAAGGCAGCATAGGCATTCCTCCTTCCCTTGTATCAACTTTGACTACTTGCATACCAAGCAATGACTTATAGAGGACACAAGGGGGTATGACTGTTGTCCCCAAAATCTGTTTTTTATGATAATTCCTTTTGTACAGATGAAGCTGTATATATTATTTGTGAGCACACAGGGCCTTTTTAAGAGCAACATATACCTCCCTCAGCCCCCCGTTACTTAACTGACTAGATATTGAAGTGGAATTCCACCTTGCATTATCACTTTCCCCATCATAAATCAAATAATGTAAGTAATGTAAAACTCATGTTTACCTTTCAATTTCATCTAAAGCTGTGCCGTTAAGTAGATATTGTTATTTGCTCCAGCCAAAGACATCACTTGTGCATGCGCAGTTCACTGTTTATTCAAGGCACGTTGCTTGTTCCGTGATTGCAGAGAATGCCATGCTATGATGAATCTTATCAGATCTCTCGAGACTCCTGAGGATTCAGTACTTCCTGAAACTCCATATGTTTTACTTTGCATGTGTGAGATTGTCTGTATGACGTCCGTGAAGGACAGAAGCAGTATTGGGATATCAGCAGGAAGAACATTCAAAAATGGTGCCATCTTCAACTGCAGTGACAAAAATGAAAGGATAGCAGGAAAACAAGTAAGAGCATTTAGATGAGGCATACGTGATTTATTAATTGTATGGTACATATCGCATTGTTCTTTTATGTTTTTCCTTCATGTGGTGTTCTGGGCCTTATTCCGCTTTAAGGTTTAATACAAGCTGAAAGTGTAATAAAACTTTGAAAACGTATAAACCGTCTTCAGTTTTCTTCCAGGTTAGCTACAGGACAGATTCCACAATTGCAATAATTAAAAAATAAAACTGCACATAGAAGTCTATGGGGCTGCGATGCACCTGACTGGCCAGGAGAGAGATGACTTGCAACAAAGGATGTAAATAAACAATGGAGGCCGCAGCAGTTGGATCCTATAGGTAAACATTTATAGAAGAGTGGGGTGGCATAGGTCAGTTACAGTCTACTGTAAATTCTTCTTTGAAGAAAAAAGATTATGTTTAACAGTAGGGATGTTCTGAATGTGCCTGGGTTCTATTTACAAGAAGTTCGCAAAACTGATCAAAAACTTTGGGAATTGCAAATGGTAACCCCATTGAAGTCAATAGAAGCTGAACCTTGAAATTCAATTATCTTCATTTTCCAGGCTAAAGCCGGGTACACACTGCAGATTTTTTTCCTGTGTGCAATCCAGCAGGTTGCATGAAAAAACTGACAGCTCCGGTTGGAGCCACTGTACTAACCATAGCAGGTTAGTTAAGTGATCTCCCCCTGCCGAGCTGTTGTGTTCTGACAGAGGGACAGGAGAGCGCTGCCATTGGCTGGGAGCGCTGATCAGGAGTTGGTCAGCTGCTGGTTTTCCAGCATGCACATTCTACAGAAGCCGGCTGAACGACCGGCTTCTGTTGGACAGACCAATATACACACGGGCCAAATGTTGACTGTTTTTTCTTGAACTGGCTGTTGTCTCCCGACATTCAGCCCATGTGTATGGGGATAATTAGACAAGAGATTGTCAAACAAAGCAAAGAGCATTGGGAGCTGGGCACTGACATGGACTTCTACTGTATTGTTCATTTAAGGACAAGAGCACTCCATCTTGTTAACACTGTTGAAATGTGTTCTGTAACCTTCACTTAACACACAGACACATCTTCTCCTAGAAGCTCTCTCTGTCTCTACTCCCCCCTCCCCTCTCAAGGTTTTACTTTTGCAATTGTTTTATTTGCTAGCTTTTAATAACATATTTCTATTTGTCAGTTTTTAATAACATATTTCTATTTGTTAGTTTTTTTTAACATCTCACACCACCCTTTTCTTATCTATGTATAAAATAACATGTAACAATGCATTTTGTCAGAACGGACATTTTAACACAGTGATTGCATCCTGTGAATCTGTTCCTGCAATTGCAGAATTAACTTTTGTTTTTAGAGTCACAACCAGAAATAATCCCATAACAGTACCAATGCAAAAATAATTCCTTTCAACATGGAGCAGCTGTAAGAATGCTTACAATACAACCGTACAAATGCCCAATTCCTGTAAATAACTGCGGGGGGATTCTTAAATCTACCTGTGTATAATGTACACAAGGAAAAGTGAAATTTAACAAAGAAAATAAATACCTTTAAAATTGCCAGCAGGCAAATTACATTTTCAAGCCTGCTTCCCTCTGTTCGTAAACAAAAAGGATTCTTTTCATTTATACCAAATCTTATTATAGATGAGGGTCTGGTATGGATTAGAGAACCCCATTGAAAAAAAAATGGCAGCCTGTATCCTAGCAATGTAGGATGCTGTGCACACCAAACCCCACATCCTAGCAACCAATGACATCAGTGATGTAATACACCCACTAATGATTGACTTCCTGAACTGCCGTAACAGGCAATTTAGTTTGCCTGTTTTCCAAAGCACAAACAGCTAGAGTTCGGGGTGAACCTGCATTGCCACAAACATGAACCGCAGCCCTATTATTGAAATATACTCAAATTAAAAGTAAACTAAGTTGCTAAAGCAATTAGATTCCATATGCCTTTTTTAGGTTAAGTTGGAAAGGTAATACATGTTACATACAATGCTTCCATTTGTATACTTTCTGAATGCCTAATATACAAGGAGCTTACTTGCGCTACACAACTGGGTGTCCACTTTTCTTGGTTTAAGGAAGTTAAATGGATAAAACAAAACATTCATACTGGGTTGGTTAAAGTTGCCCTTCCTATTAGCATAATTACTAAAATTAATTTAGTTATTAAGTGCTGGGGCCTGGTTTACCTTAAAAGTCCACTTCTCGGAACATAATAACAAGACTTATTAGTTACATGGAAATTGTTTAGTTACAGACTGTTTTACTGACCCGTAAACATAACAAGAATCCCTTTGTCTAACTATTAGTGTTAACAACTAATCCCTCAGGACAGTGGAACAGGCTGACTGCCATGCTGACATGATGAGGCTTGTGGTTCCATACTGATTTTTTTTATTTTTTGCTAAATGATTTAATGCGCTACCGATTGGACATATAGGCAGAAATAGTATGGTTTGTCTTGTTATTATTATCTAAGCAACATCTATTTGTTACCAAAAAACAGACCTTTTGACTGTAGCTATCTGCCAAGCAATATAATGTTCAGCTCTTCATAGGAAAATAAAGTGCATCTTCCCCTGCTGTGCTGCATTGGGTTACCCTATTTTTGGACAGGGGTAACTCACACCTTCTCATGTAAGCCTTGGAGATAGTTTCTGCTCAAGTTTTTAAAATACTACTTTGTCCAAACTCTATGTTCATGCTACAAGGAGAACATGATCCCATTCAAATGTATACCGAGCCAATGCAGCTCAGTTAGAGCAACATGTGCTGAACACTTCTAATATGAATATCATTTGTGGGACATTAGTAATAAGTTCCAAGTTTTCTTCACAGAGCCACAGATAAAAAAAATTTGATTTAGATCATTTACTTCCTGTGCTATGTGAAATCTGGAAAGCATGTACTGTAGTTATGCTCTTATACTCATAAAGTGACACTGGAGTATTCTTTCAAAAACATGAAAGTCCTAGAAGACTTTGCAGGTGCAATTAGAAAGATAAAATACTTTTTCCTTCAAACATACAGTATATAAAAATACAAATTTTTCTTAGATTGCAAGCTTGCAGGAGCAAAGCCCTTCTAAGCCTCTTGTATTGAATTGTATTTTTGTTGTATTGTCTCCCTTTATATTGTAAAGCGCTGCACAAACTGTTGGCACTATATAAATCCTGCATAATAAGAATACTACAATGTGGCAATTTAGGCAACAGCTACTTTAGCTTTGTGAATGATTTTTAGGTAGATAAATGTTTAAAGTGTAAGTTTACCTTTAGCAATTTTTTTACAAAAGCCCCTTGTGGTGTTCCAGATTCCCTGCAGGAGCTGCAGCTAGAGAAGGCGAGAGTTGTGCATTGTACATGCACGCAATTCGAATGGCCAGGAGCGGCCGCTAGGGGGCATACACCTGTACTGTCCAGCCCATTCTGCTGTTTGGGGATGGGATTTTAGGGGCCAGCAGTTTCTGCAAAGAGGGCCCCCACGGCTGCATATGTAATTGGAATCATGTGCAACATTTGAAGATGAGAAGCACTGGTATGTACTATTCAGGAGATCTAAAATTACACAAGGTGATTTTTGTAAAACGTTGCTAAAGGTGAATGTACACTTCAACCTCCATACATTTGTAGGCAGGCTGGCTGGTGCCTACTGGGGTAGATGAGGGTTTTGTCACGTCCTCCATGTTTTCCCATTAACTTGTTGGGTGCCAATACTGGGTCACATGTAAGCCCTACCCCACATGTCTCTTTCTGGGCTACGTTAGGCACTTTGTTACAGGGTCGCTTTACACACATGTAGCACACTGATGTTTAGGCAGGGTTGCTAGTAAATTTAGTTTGCTGGGCAGTAGTTGCCCTCTTTGATTGTTAGTAGATCCACTGATTCCTCTCTAGTTCTGGACTTGCTACACCTTCTATCTTCTGTCACTAGGTGACTTTATTCTGGTGACATTAGATAGACAAGGGCTTAGCAAGGTCAGGTTACAAATGGATGGGGTGTCTCAGCTAATGGGGAGGGGTTTCTTTAAGTCCCTTAGCCTGCTGGGAGGGCCTATTTATTTGGGTAGAGTCAGGTGATCGGGGTTTTGTGCCATCTGGACGGCTGTCTGGGTAGACGCGTGTTATGCTGCCCTGGGCTGCTAGGCCGAAATCCTGAGGCCTATCCCGGGAACATCTGGCTGCTAGGCTGTCTGAGGGCCTATCCAGAAGCAGGAGAAGCAGCGCAGGGTTGGGACTGCAGGATTGGAGTCCAACCCGAGAGTAAAGGTTCTGCCGGACGGGGAACCAGTTGTGATTGGAGGTAGTGGGGAAGCTGTCACCACTAAGGGACCATCCACCTTGTTACCTGAGATCACTGTGAGTAAGCTGGAGCCAGTACCAGAGCAGTCTTCTCACCAGCCGGGGACGGTGAAGAAGTGCGAAAACTTCACCAAGTACCAAGCCAGGGACCCAGCAGGACAGCAAAGGTGACGCTTGAGGAGCATCAGTGAGTGCCAAGCCAAGGACCTAGCGGGTCAGCAGGGGTGACGCTTGAAGAGTATCTGTGAGTGCCAAGCCAGAGACCCAGCAGGGAAGTGGGGTGATGCTTTTGGAAGATACTGAGTAATGGAAGTGGAAGAGCTCAAGGGATCCAGTGATGATTGGATCTGAGAGTCTAATAAGAGACTGGGAGCTCAATGAGTGAGGACCTACAGCGCAAGACTGTAGCGTGTGAGGAGAACCATCTGTGTTACCAATAGTTAAGTACAATTACCGTTAGTGACTAGGGATGAGCTCGATGTTCGGGTCGGGTGTTCGCCTGTTCGCCGAAAAGCGAACATTATGGGACGTTCGCGGACAATTTGAAGGCCCCATAATGTACTGCGAGATCGCAGTGCATTGCTGTATGA
Source organism: Aquarana catesbeiana (assembly GCF_042186555.1). NCBI lineage: Eukaryota > Metazoa > Chordata > Amphibia > Anura > Ranidae > Aquarana > Aquarana catesbeiana. Next base: position 241,510,646 of record NC_133325.1, on the reverse strand, counting down.
TGATTGGCCAAAGCATGCACCTGACTTTCATGCTTTGGCCACTCACAGCGCTCTCTGCTAAGAGAGCCATAATTGGCCAAAGGCAGGGTGCCTTTGGCCAATCATGGCTCAGGGGGACGAAGTCCATGCCCCACACTTATATACTTATATACTTACATACTTATATACATATATACTCATATAAAGCTGTGTGTAGTGTTGTTGGCATGGACAGAGAGATAGAATGATTTAGATTAAGCAGGCAGGTTTTTCAGTTGGTGGCAGTGTATTTATATATATATATATATATATATATATATATATATATATATATATATATATAGTCCCCGTTATGACAACAGGCCGGAGATCTTCTCCTCGCACCTGCTGTCACAATTTTTAAAAATGCATACAAAAAATGTATACAGGAATCCTGTGGGTTTATTGTAGCTTATACATGGCTTTCCCACTTTTGTATGGACAGATAATAAAGATAGAATTTTCAAATATACGAGAGGCATATTGAAGATCCTTTTGTCCTTCTGAAAAAGACGTGTTTAAATAGCAAGGTCTCTTTTTTATGGATAGTAAACTCTGCACCATATACACAAAAGGGCCCTTTGTCTACATGGCTTTAATAGAATTTCATGTGAGCATGGTAAATCCTGAGGAATCTGAGTAGTCATGCACAGGGCACACAGTTACCAATTTGTTTTCACAAGTCAACATGACATGTCTGCTGAAGTGCCTCTGAATTAATGTAAATGTGTTACAATGCATTGCTTGACTACACATCCCCCTGATAATCTCCAATTATGAAATTGGATTTTCAAAGTGAGACTAGTGATGCTATGGAGTACTGTTCCAAAAAGTGTGAACATAGAAGACTTTGAGGTTAACATACAAAACAATAGGTGATGTTTCTATAAACATGCAACACAGAGGCTTTAAAATGTGTCATTCTTACATCTGTTAATTTAGAATATAAGTTGCTATTCTAGATTTGTGGAGGATCCTTTGCCCTATGAAAGCAAGCTTGGTCAAACTTTAAAAGATATCACCTTTGGATCAACTGGATTTTTGTAGGTTTTAGAGTTAAACATACTTGCTGCGTGTTAAAGGAGTTAAGTAAAGGCAGTTTTTTTCATCTTAATGCATTCTATGCATTAGGATAAAAAACCTTTTGTATGTAGCAGCCACCCCAGCACCCCCTAATTACCTACCTGAGCCCCAGTTCTCTCCAGCGATGTCCATAAATATCTAAGTCGTCCGGGACACTCCTCCTGATTGGCTGAGACACAGCAGCGGTGCCATTGGCTCAATCAAAGTCAGTCAGCCAATCAGTGGAGAGAGGGGGTGGGTCAGGGCTTCGTGTCTGAATGTGACTCGGCTCCAGTGCCCCCATAGGAAGCTGCTGACTGTGGGGGCACTCGATAGGAGGGAGGGGCCAGGTGCAACAAAGAGAGACCCGAGAAGAGGAGGATCTGGGTTGCTCTGTGCAAAATTAACTGCACAGAGGAGGTATATATAACATGTTTTTTATTTAAAAAAAACAAGACTTTACAATCACTTTAAAGGCTAAGAAGCATTTTATTTTTAATTAAGCCTAAAATCCCATAGTGTATGGAACTAGTGACTTCAATGTGAACATTGGGATTATGATGATTGTAATTTAAAAGCATGCTTCACCAGCTCTTGCTGTGCTTCTCATGTACAGTATGATCTACCTTGACAGCAGGCCATGTAAATTGTCAAATGGTATCAATAACAATTGTCAAAGCAGACACACAGGAGATTTTCTGAGAGCATCTTTCTCTTCTACTCATGTCCATTATTACATACATAAGAAAGGTACAGCTTTTATGTGAACATTTAATCAGTACAATAAATAAATTTAAAGAGGAAAGAAGAAAGGAGTCGTGTAATCTGTTAGCAAAGTGAGATGTGTGTCAATGTGGGCTTTAAATAAGCTCGGACATAAACAAAAGCTGGTGCAGGTACAAAGTGCCTGCACATACTTGACCGTCCTGTCACAGTCAAGTCAGTGCCAGAAACTTGTGACAGGCCAAGTTTTTACAATTCTCGACATTGTCGGAACCTGCTGCTAGGCCTGTCCCACACATTCATATTGGCTTATCACTCTAAAGGCTCATGCACACTGAAATGCAGCTCCTGCAGGGATTTGGTGCTTTTTCTTCTGCCAGTAAATGCACCTCTTTGTAAGCCTGTGTTCACGCACACACAGGCATTTACAGGTGTATTAGCAGAGAAGAATTTACACCCAGAAGAAAAAAAAAAAAAAACATCACCAGTGCAATCAGGAGAGGTGCTTTTAAACAGAAAAAACGCAGAATGCGCATAAATGTGCCTAAACGCTAGGTAAGTTTATGCGTTTTCATACATATGTACGTTAATGCATTCTAATGGCCAGAGTAAATTAATATTCTGGCCAATAGAATGCATTAATGTGCATATGCGCAAATGTGTATGATTGTGTGTGGAATACTTGGTGTCATGGGACCAATACACATACAGCTAATGCTAATGCTACTGCAAATGCTCATTTTCGGGCTGCTAATGCTTGTGCACATGTTCCAGCATACAGACAAGCTTGGGTCTGTAATCAATGTACATTGACACCTCTATGCATCTGTGTGTACAAGTGCGTAATGGCGCACATGTCCATGTGCATTGGCAAATGCCTGCGCATGTCCAATCCCGGGAATGGCGCCAAGATGCCTATTTAAAGGAGGCTCAGATGTGTGCTCATTGCTGGATGTTCTTCACCCGTGACCCCTGTTTTGGTGTTTCTGCTCTTGCTGTCTGATCTCCCGTTGTTGACCTGGCCTGCTCCTGACCTTGCTTTGTGGATTTTGGACTCTGACCTTGGCTTGGCTGTCCTCTTCTAACAGATGTCGATCTGCTGTCTGACTACACTTCTCCTGCTATGACTCTGGCTTGGTTACTGACAACGACTTTACTATCCATACATGCTGACCCTGGTTTGCCATATGACCTTGAGCATAACAGGTATCTGCATCTTCCTCTGACTGTGTGTCTTTACAGCCTTTATGCAAAGCTTCCAAGTTTCAGTTCCTGGATGCCATCCTTGGTTCTCTTCTGGTGTACCTGTACTGCTGCTGACTGCTGTTCAGAGGCCACCACTGCCTGATACCTGATTACTGGCATCTGTATTTCTTTGTGCCCTGTGCTCTTGTTCCACACTCAGGGGTACTTGGACCAGAGCCACCCTCTTGTCATGTCGGCATCCAACCAAGCTACATACCGTAACACTCGGCTTCCTTTTTTAAAGCAGCTTTTCTGCTGCCAGGAGAAGAGTCATGCAGCGGAACTGAGCAAAAGCTCAGTGTGCATGAGGCCTTATGGGCAGTCTCAATGTCCAATGAGAAAATGCAGCAGGCAGAAAGGGGTGGGGAAGCTTTGGCATTATCAGGAAGTGCTAAGGTTTTCTCTGTCTGAATCGCCTGGGATTCCTCTATGACTGAGGGGTTTGGGAGGCTCTTGCAGGTATGTGCAGGCAAGCACTGTGGTTCAGGGCTGTCAAAATAACTCCCTGTCTTCCTCCCACAAACCAAACACATCTTGGTATATGTGTCTATGAGGCCTGTAGCTTTTAGGCTCCTTCACAAGCAAAGAAGGCCATGAATAATCTGTAATACACCAGGGACCCATTTGTGGTGCAATATTATGTTGCATGTTAACTTAACATGCATTGGTTTAAGGTAGTTCATTCAAAATAAATGGATTGTCCATGCACCTTGACATGCTTAAAATTGCACAGGACCCTTTTTTCTAACACAGCACACTATCGTGTGTTCTCATGTGTTATGACACTCTGTGTGTTGGGGTGCCATTTAAAATTAATTGCACTGCAATGTAATGTGCATTTCCATGCATTGTGATATTCGCAGAAGTGTGAATCCAACCTAAAGAATATTTTGGTTCAATATCAATGAATTAATATCATTGCATAACTACCAATTACTAAGTGTGCTGTGTGAAATTATTGTCTAATATACCCAATATGACATAATGCAGAGTATCCACAATGGATAATTGAGGTGACATGGCATCACTAGATAAAGTTCCTAAAAAAAAAATCATATACACTGTGAAACAAAGCTTAAAACATACATAATCGAGCTCCAAATCTACAAGCACTGGGATTTCATTTACGTTTAAAAATGTTGTATAAAATTTGAATAACATTTAGCATAGCATTTTTGAGACTGCATGCTGAGAATTTTTACAGAAGGCATCAATATTTACTCCACTATGTAACTGTTTAGTAAGTGGCAAGCCAAGAGTGCACCTCCTGTGAATTATTTACAAAAGACTTATTTAACGTTGTTTAAGACGTTGAAGAACTGCAACATACAGTATATACAAAGGTTGAAAAAAACCTCCTCTTTAACTGTATTTTCTAGAACAATGTACTAGGGAAGTCTAAAACACCACTAACAATCTGCCATTATGAACATGTTCACAATATGGCATACAACTAGATAAAACTATATAGTAAATAGTATAAGTAATATAAGTAAATAGTCTTTATCAATATTGGTCATCTTTCTTAAAAAAGGGGACCTCAAGTGCGGTCCATGACATCACTAAAGGGATGCTCATTATATTCATAAATGTAATGCTACAGAAAGCTGTCGGAGATCCTAGCACGATCCTTTGAAAAAGATCAGAGGGGAAAACAAGACATAAAAAGAGAAAAGGGATAGAAGGTTCAGAAAAAGTAAGAATAGTGTGAAAGAAAGAAATCAGACCACTAACTATTTTAACAGAATTGGCCATAGAAGGTTTGTTCCCTCCACTGAACAGATTCCTCCATCCACACAAATAAGGGAATACTTTCTGCTACAAGGGCTGTTTAGAGTTGATAAAGTCAGTCTCATTGGCAATATCATGGTAATCCCCCTGTGCGATCTCAACTGTGTGGATGTCTGGCGTTTTGGATTGAATCCTGTTCCTCCCAGGATTACGTTATTTTGATCCAGATTGATTCCAGGTTAGTTTATTTTGTGTGTAAGGCCATTGGCTCTATTTATCTACATGCACCTTACATTATTTTTTCCCCTTTGCTTATCCATTTTCTTCACCTACATCCCTATTTTTTTCTTTCTTCCTCTTTCTCTCCTTCTTTTCTCTTTCCCCTTCCCCCTTTTCCTCTCCTTCCCCCCCTCCCCATTTTGTCCTCTATCTTCTCTTTCTCCCCCCCACTCCCCTTTCCTTACATTCCGCTCCTTCCCCACCTTTCCCCAGTCCCATCCCTGTTTCCTCTCCTTCCCCTCTCTTCCCATTTCCCATCCCCTCCTACCCTCCCTTTCTCCCCCTGCCTCCCTCCATCCCCCCCTTATTCCTCCCCCTCCCCCCCTCCCCCCCTCCATCTTCTTTCCCTCCCCTTTTCCATTTTTCTTTTCCCCCCTTTCTCCCCCCCCTTTTTTGTCCGTCCCCCCCCCTTCTTTTTCCTCAGAGACCACTTTGTGATTCTCTTTTTCCCCGTCCCCATTCCTTTTACTATTGCTTGCTATTTTAGGCGGTTGTACTATGGAAACCTGTTACTTTATTTTCAACACATATCTGGGTACGTGTGTCCATTTTTCCAACTTGCGTGCTGTGGGTGAGTACCTTCCGGCATCCCTTCTCCTTGCTGTGCCTGCTTGCCTGTTCTTGCTTAGGTAAGCATTACAATATTCAAAACCCTCCTTCCATCTCATACATTCTTACAGGACAGTTTGATATATTGAAATGACAATGTACTGCTGTATTATAGATGATTTGTATGTAATATCTCCTGAGGAAGGAGGTTTTCACTGTGAAACATGTAGAGGATCCAGCATACATCCAAATACATCCAAGAGTATGGATGCCCTCATGGCCTCAACATGGGGTTATTTGAGGACAGTACTTTTTCAGCAACATCAGCTTGGAATATTTATCAGCTTGGAAATGGTGCTCCAATCAATGTTTTTTTTATATCTGTGGACATATAGTATGAGTTTGACCTATATTGCCGAGACCCAACAATTCATTACAGCTGCAATCAGTTTTAAATTACTTTTTTCCTTTAGAAATGTCATTTTGCTGTGGTACTGTTCTAAACACGGGAAAACTGCACCAATTTACAGGCATACTATAGACACCCCCAGGCAGGATATTTAAAGGAATATTTCATTTTTATTGTTTCACTTTAAGCATTATTAAAATCACCGCTCCCGAAAAACCTTTTTTAAAACTTTTATTTTGCATTGATACATGTCCCCTGGGGCAGGACCCGGGTCCCCAAACACTTTTTATGGCAATAAATTGCATATAAGCCTTTAAAATGAGCACTTTTGGTTTTTCATGTTAATGTCCCATAGACTTTAACGGTGTTCCGCGGCTTTCAAATTTGACGCGAACACCGCATAATGTTCGCTGTTCGGCGAACAGGCGAACATCGGGCTCATCCCTACTTTTTAACTGGAGGATTATCTCATCCCGCTGGGACATTGTATTCTGACAGCAGAACTGTCCACTTTCAGAATACACTGATCAGCTGCTGTAGCCACTGATTGACAAAAAATTTCCAGCTTGTCCATTCAACAGAAGTTGATCTAACAATCGACTTCTGTTGAAAGGGGATGGCCAAACACAGTTCTGAATTTGGCTGCTGAACCTGCCAAATTTCAGTCTGTCTACAGCCAGCTTAACTGTAAATTGAAGTTAACTAAACATGTGCAAAGTGACAATGCAAAACGGGGTTAGGATGGCGAAGAGCATGCATATATGTCAGGAAAACACAAAACTAATTATGAAAGCTGCCCAAACATGGACTCTTCACAGCAATGTCTGTGTCACAGTCAGTGTAACATATTGAGCCATAGCATAGTCTCTGTGTGGTCTCTATAAGACATTCTAAAAACAAAGTATAGCTCAGAATCGCTACTTTAGTTAAACAGTTCTTGACACAAAGAGCAACTCACGCTTATTCTCATAAACAACATCCCACCCAGCAAAGTTTGTGGTAACTCTGGTAACCCATGTGAACAGCTAGAGAAATCGGAGGGCTCAGAACAAAGAGTCACTCCACTGGAATATCAGTATTCTGGTAGCAACCTTCTGGAGAAGCTGCGTGTTATTAGGCACCTGCCTGACTACCTGCAAGGCAGTTCTGACAGTGAAGGGCCACTCAATTGTTGAAGATAACTTGCCCTGTTACCTCTGCTTCTTCAGGTATGGTCTCCCTGAGCTGCTGAGGGAGGGAAGCTGAGGTATTTACAGTATCCTTCCTGGACATGTCCAGGAACCCAGGGGTTTTGGGAAAAGGAGTTAAAGGAGCCTTTTTATGCATCTAAGTATGATTAGTAAATGAGAACTCTGCTAGAAGGCACTCTAAAGAATATTTTTCCTTCAAAAGTAATTATCAAAGGGCCCCATGCAGCTCCCAGACCACCGGTTGGGCAGCAAGGGTCAATATTCTTATATTCTTTCTTCAATTGTAAAAATATGAATTTGTTCCCAAATGTTTCATTCCATTCTTAAAAATGCGATTCCATATACTCCTTATAATGTAACGTGTTTATATCAAAACCACGGTATAAAAATAGGAAACACTTTTTTTTTTTTTTTCTAATGTAGTACCTTATGAGAAGTCTTTATTTTATTTTCCTGAGATTTATACTTGTGTATGCTGATGTGAGGACATGTGACCCTGCCAAGGGAAACCATTTGTATGTTGAGCCTGTTACGACTTAGAAGAGGGAGATTGATATGATGCAGAAATAATCTAAGGATATTAATTAAGGTTCATGTGGCCATACTAGATCAATGATGTCACCAGCATCCCTGCCCTTTGTTTTGTGTGGCGATTTTGGTCGAACTAGAATTCAGTCAGAATTTTTGCCATTCAGTGGGGTGTTTTTCCATTCGCCAGCTGATCCAAACCTTAAGGTTCAAAAAGAATAGATGCATTTAGCAATGGTATCATTACTGCTACTAAATGCGACAGCTTACTGCTCAGGCTGATTGTTAGGGAACCAGCAGCTTCCTGCTTCTTAGCAACCGGTGACACATTCTTGCTCAGCCCATTCAGCTGTCAACTGTAGATTGCTGGCTGACAAGTGAATTTAAACAAAGGTGGTTGAGATCATTGACGAAATATGACTATGACTATATTTGGCCAATGGCCAGGTCTATATTTAGTCAATAACATCAGCTACCATCCCTGCCCCTTTGTTTACATTCACATGTCAGCTGGAAATCTGTTGAGGCGGAGGTGAGGAATTGCAACAGAAGCAGATCATCCTGGTGGTCAGCATGCTTTTTCCTTTGGCAGGTCTATGGTCGTTGTTCTTCCACGGGCAGCTCAACTCTGCAATAAAACACAGAAGTTGAATCCAACACAATTTCACCTCAACTAATTGCAGTACAGAAGATTTTTTTTGGAGTGTAAGAAGACAATGACTTTCCTGCACCCTTTCTCTGGCTCCCTAACACTGACTGAGAGAACATGGAAGAAGAGGGGGGTCTAAGTAGGACTAAACAAACTGGCTCTAAACAGGAGGGAGGCAGAGGAAGATACAAAAGTCACGTTCGTAAACAAATTGTAGTGGCCCAGAACTGCCAATAGATGTCACCATAACACAGAAAAATTATAACCTCATGTAGTATACTACAAGATATAATCAGTGGTGTATCTAAGGTATGGCAGCCATGCCAAGTGCCATGGGGGGCAGCAAAAAAGCCCTGCATGAAACCCCCCCCACCCGTCCTCCCGGACTAATATAGCCCCCTGCGCCACGGCTGGCCTGCTGGAGCGCCGTGCCGGTATTCTATCAGATAGCGACTACCCGGCCCGGGCTGTTGGGCTTGACTTAGGCTGATGGAGGCTCTGTCAGCAGGGAGGGGCAGGGCCGGGAGCTCCACTAACGCTCTGACCCTGCCCTGCCTTGCTCCATGTATTCTGTATGTGCTCAGAGCAGAGTGGGAGCACTGAGATCGCTTCTCCTGGACTTCTGAGAGCCCCGCCCTGGACCGCAAAAATCCTGCCCCTATTGTCGAAAGTCCCACCCCCCTACCGTCAAAAGCTCTGCCCCCGGACCTCTGAGAGCAGGAGGTGAGCCCGGCTGGCCAGGTAGGTCTTTCTGCCAATATACACTGCCTGTAGACTCACTGTTATGCTAAACCCTCCCTGACAACGTTGTTTAACCCCTGTATAGCTGTGCATTGATGAAAAGTTAGAATTTTAAAAATGGCTACTTGATCATCTCCTGTAGTCGCATCCGCAGTCTGGTCATCTCCTGTAGTCGCATCCACAGTTTCTGGTTATTTTCTGTAGTCGCATCCGCAGTCTCTGGTCATCTCCTGTAGTCGCATCCGCAGTCTCTGGTCATCTCCTGTAGTCGCATCCGCAGTCTCTGGTTATTTCCTGTAGTCGCATTCGCAGTCTCTGGTCATCTCCTGTAGTCGCATTCGCAGTCTGGTCATCTCCTGTAGTCACATCTGCAGTCTCTGGTTATTTCCTGTAGTCGCATTCGCAGTCTCTGGTCATCTCCTGTAGTGGCATTCACAGTCTAGTCATCTCCTGTAGTCGCATCCGCAGTCTCTGGTTATTTCCTGTAGTCGCATTCGCAGTCTCTGGTCATCTCCTGTAGTCGCATTCGCAGTCTGGTCATCTCCTGTAGTCACATCTGCAGTCTCTGGTTATTTCCTGTAGTCGCATTCGCAGTCTCTGGTCATCTCCTGTAGTGGCATTCACAGTCTAGTCATCTCCTGTAGTCGCATCCGCAGTCTCTGGTTATTTCCTGTAGTCGCATTCGCAGTCTCTGGTCATCTCCTGTAGTCGCATTCGCAGTCTGGTCATCTCCTGTAGTCACATCTGCAGTCTCTGGTTATTTCCTGTAGTTGCATTCGCAGTCTCTTGTCATCTCCTGTAGTTGCATTCACAGTCTGGTCATCTCCTGTAGTCGCATCCGCAGTCTCTGGTTATTTCTTGTAGTCGCATTCGCAGTCTCTGGTCATCTCCTGTAGTCTCATTCACAGTCTGGTCATCTCCTGTAGTCGTATCCGCAGTCTCTGGTTATTTCCTGTAGTCGCATCCGCAGTCTCTGGTCATCTCCTGTAGTTGCATCCACAGTCTCTGGTCATCTCCTGTAGTCGCATACACAGTCTGGTCATCTCCTGTAATCGCATCCGAAGTCTCTAGTCTTTTTCCTGTAGTCGCATCCGCAGTCTCTGGTTATTTCCTGTAGTCACATCCTCAGTCTCTGGTTATTTCCTGTAGTCGCATCCGCAGTTTGGTCATCTCCTGTAGTCGCATTCACAGTCTTTGGTCATCTCCTGTAGACACATCTGCAGTCTGGTCATCTCCTGTAGTCGCATCCGTAGTCTCTGGTCATCTACTGTAGTTGCATCCGCAGTCTCTGGTCCTCTCCTGTAGTGGCATTCGCAGTCTGGTCATCTCCTGTAGTCACATCTGCAGTCTCTGGTTATTTCCTGTAGTCGCACCCGCAGTCTATGGTTATTTCTTGTAGTTGCATCTGCAGTCTCTGGTTATTTCCTGTAGTTGCATCCTCAGTCTGGTCATCTCCTGTAGTCACATCCACAGTTTCTGGTTATTTCCTGTAGTCACATCCGCAGTCTCTGGTTATTTCCTGTAGTCGCATCCACAGTCTCTGGTCATCTCCTGTAGTGGCATTCGCAGTCTGGTCATCTCCTGTAGTCACATCTGCAGTCTCTGGTTATTTCCTGTAGTCGCACCCGCAGTCTATGGTTATTTCTTGTAGTTGCATCTGCAGTCTCTGGTTATTTCCTGTAGTTGCATCCTCAGTCTGGTCATCTCCTGTAGTCACATCCACAGTTTCTGGTTATTTCCTGTAGTCACATCCGCAGTCTCTGGTTATTTCCTGTACTCGCATCCGCAGTCTGGTCATCTCCTGTTGTCGCATCTGCAGTCTCTGTCATCTCATGTAGCCACATCTGCAGTCTCTGTCATCTCCTGTAGTCGCATCCGCAGTCTCTGGTTATTTCCTGTAGTCGCATCTGCATTCTCTGGTTATTTCCTGTAGTCGCATCTGCAGTCTCTGGTCATCTCCTGTAGTCACATTGGCAGTCTGGTCATCTCCTGTAGTCACATCCGCAGTCTCTGGTTATTTCCTGTAGTCGCATTCACAGTCTCTGGTTATTTCCTGTAGTCGCATCCTCAGTCTCCAGTCATCTCCTGTAGTCGCATCCACAGTCTCTGGTCATCTCCTGTAGTCGCATTCGCAGTCTGGTCATCTCCTGTAATCGCATCCCAAGTCTCTGGTCTTTTTCCTGTAGTCGCATCCGCAGTCTCTGGTTATTTCCTGTAGTCGCATCCGCAGTCTCTGGTTATTTCATGTAGTCGCATCTGCAGTCTCTGGTTATTTCCTGTAGTCGCATCTGCAGTCTCTGGTTATTTCCTGTAGTCACATCCACAGTCTGGTCATCTCCTGTAGTCGCATCCACAGTCTCTGGTCATCTCCTGTAGACACATCTGCAGTCTGGTCAGCTCCTGTAGTCGCATCCACAGTCTGGTCATCTCCTGTAGTCGCATCCACAGTCTCTGGTCATCTCCTGTAGACACATCTGCAGCCTGGTCAGCTCCTGTAGTCGCATCCGTAGTCTCTGGTCATCTCCTGTAGTCGCATTTGCAGTCTTGTCATCTCCTGTAGTCACATCCGCAGTCTCTGGTTATCTCCTGTAGTCACATTCGCAGTCTCTGGTTATTCCCTGTAGTCGCATTCTCAATCTCCGGTCATCTCCTGTAGTCGCATCCGCAGTCTCTGGTTATTTCCTGTAGTCGCATCCGCAGTCTCTGGTCATTTCCTGTAGTCGCCTCCGCAGTCTGGTCATCTCCTGTAGTCTCATCCGCAGTTTCTGGTTATTTCTTGTAGTGGCATTCGCAGTCTGGTCATCTCCTGCAGTCGCATCCGCAGTTACTGGTTATTTCCTGGAGTCGCCTCCGCAGTCTGGTCATCTCCTGTAGTCACATCCGCAGTCTCTGGTTATTTCCTGTAGTCGCATCCGCAGTCTACTTAAAAGTAGTACCTGCTATTGCACTGCACAAATCACTTTATTACACTTTATTTATGATATCTATGGCTATGCATATTTATTGAATCCATAATGAGCACTATATTTGATTGGCTGCTTGTTTCTGCTTGGGTCATCTCCTGTAGTCGCATTCGCATTCTTGTCATCTCCTGTAGTCGCATCCGCAGTCTCTGGTTATCTCCTGTAGTCGCATTCGCAGTCTCTGGTTATTTCCTGTAGTCGCATTCTCAATCTCCGGTCATCTCCTGTAGTCGCATCCGTAGTCTCTGGTTATTTCCTGTAGTCGCATCCGCAGTCTCTGGTCATTTCCTGTAGTCGCCTCCGCAGTTTGGTCATCTCCTGTAGTCGCATCCGCAGTTTCTGGTTATTTCTTGTAGTGGCATTCGCAGTCTGGTCATCTCCTGCAGTCGCATCCGCAGTTACTGGTTATTTCCTGGAGTCACCTCCGCAGTCTGGTCATCTCCTGTAGTCGCATCCGCAGTCTCTGGTTATTTCCTGTAGTCGCATCCGCAGTCTACTTAAAAGTAGTACCTGCTATTGCACTGCACAAATCACTTTATTACACTTTATTTATGATATCTATGGCTATGCATATTTATTGAATCCATAATGAGCACTATATTTGATTGGCTGCTTGTTTCTGCTTGGGCCTCGCACACATGCACAATCGTGTGCGATTGTGTGTGTGTGCCAAGCAGAAGCAGCCAATCAAATATAGTGCTCAATATGGATTAAATAAATAGATATCATAAATAAAGTTTAATAAATTGATTTGTGCAAGAAGCTCATTAACCACTTAAGCCCCGGACCATTTGGCTGCCCAAAGACCAGAGCACTTTTTGCGATTTGGCACTGCGTCGCTTTAACTGACAATTGCAAAAAAATAGCGCCAATTTTGAAAAAAAGACATTATTTTTTACTTTTTGCTATAATAAATATCCCCAAAATATATACAGTTGCAATAAAAAGTATGTGAACCCTTTTGGAATGATATAGATTTCTGCACAAATTGGTCAAAAAATGTGATCTGATCTTCATCTAAGTCACAACAATAGAAAATCAAAGTCTGCTTAAACTAATAACACAAAAAAATTAAATGTTACAATGTTTTTTATTGAACACACCATGTAAACATTCACAGTGCAGGTGGAAAAAGTATGTGAACCCCTAGACTAATGAGATCTCCAAGAGCTAATTGGAGTGAGGTGTCAACCAACTGGAGTCCAATCAATGAGATGAGATTGGAGGTGTTGGTTACAGCTGCCCTGCCCTATAAAAAACACACACCAGTTCTGGGTTTGCTTTTCACAAAAGCATTGCCTGATGTGAATGATGCCTCGCACAAAAGAGCTCTCAGCAGACCTATGATTAAGAATTGTTGACGTGCATAAAGCTGGAAAGGGTTATAAAAGCATCTCCAAAAGCCTTGCTGTTCATCAGTCCACGGTAAGACAAATTGTCTATAAATGTAGAAAGTTCAGCACTGCTGCTACTCTCCCTAGGAGTGGGCATCCTGTAAAGATGACTGCAAGAGCACAGCGCAGACTGCTTAATGAGGTGAAGAAGAATCCTAGAGTGTCAGCTAAAGACTTACAAAAGTCTCTGGCATATGCTAACATCCCTGTTAGCGAATCTACGATACGTAAAACACTAAACAAGAATGGATTTCATGGGAGGATACCACAGAGGAGGCCACTGCACGTTTACAGTTTGCACAAGAGCACCTGGATGTTCCACAGCAGTACTGGCAAAATATTCTGAGGACAGATGAAACCAAAGTTGAGTTGTTTGGAAGAAACACACAACACTATGTGTGGAGAAAAAGAGGCACAGCACACCAACATCAAAACCTCATCCCAGTTGTGAAGTATGGTGGTGGGGGCATCATGGTTTGGAGCTGCTTTGCTGCATCAGGGCCTGGACAGATTGCTATCATCGAAAGAAAAATGAATTCCCAAGTTTATCAAAACATTTTGCAGGAGAACTTAAGGCCATCTGTCAACCAGCTGAAGCTCAACAGAAGATGGGTGTTGCAACAGGACAAAGACCCAAAGCATAGAAGTAAATCAACAACAGAATGGCTTAAACAGAAGAAAATATGCCTTCTGGAGTGGCCCAGTCAGAGTCCTGACCTCAACCAGATTGAGATGCTGTGGCATGACCTCAAGAAAGCGAATCACACCAGACATCCCAAGAATATTGCTGAACTGAAACAGTTCTGTAAAGAGGAATGGTCAAGAATTACTCCTGACCATTGTGCACGTCTGACCTGCAACTACAGGAAATGTTTGGATGAAGTTATTGCTGCCAAAGAAGGTTCAACCAGTTATTAAATCCAAGGGTTCACATACTTTTTCCACTTGCACTGTGAATGTTTACATGGTGTGTTCAATAAAAACATGGTAACATTTAATTCTTTGTGTGTTATTAGTTTAAGCAGACTGTGATTGTCTATTGTTGTGACTTAGATGAAGATCAGATCACATTTTATGACCAATTTGTGCAGAAATCCATATCATTCCAAAAGGGTTCACATACTTTTTATTGTAACTGTATAAAAAAACATTTTTTTCCTCAGTTTAGGCCGATACGTATTCTTCTACATATTTCTGGTAAAAAAATCGCAATAAACGTTTATTGATTGGTTTGCCCAAAAGTTATAGCATCTACAAAATAGGGGATAGTTTTATGGCATTTTTATTAATTTTTTTTTTTTTTACTAGTAATGGCGGCGATTATCGATTTTTTCGTGACTGCGACATTATGGCGGACAGATCAGACACTTTTGGCGCAATTTTGGAACCTTTCACATTTATATAGTGATCAGTGCAATTAAAAATGCATTGATTACTGTGTAAATGTGACTGGCAGTGAAGGGGTTAACCACTAGGTGGCGCTGTAGGGGTTAAGTGAGTCCAAGGGAGTGATTCTAACTGTGGCTATGTGTGACATGACATTGATCACTGCTCCCGATTACAGGGAGCTGTGATCAGTGTCCTGTCACTAGGCAGAACAGGGAAATGCTTGTTTACATCAGCATTTCCCCGTTCTTCCTCTCCGTGAGACGATCGCGGGTATCCCCACAGACTTCGAGTCCGCGGGACCCACGATCACACTCACGGAGGTCGTGAAACCGCTTCTTAAAGGGCAACGTACAGGTACGTTAATCTGCCTGTATGTGCCCTTCTGCCGACGTATATCGGCGTGAGCCGGTCGTCAAGCGGTTAAACAATCCACATTCAGTGAAAGTTCATGTACTGCAAACTTTGCAGTACATGAACTTTCACTGAATGTAGACTGTTTAATGAGCAGGGGCGGACTGACCCATCGGGCACTTGGGCACTTTATGTAGTGCCAATCCATAATTTGGTAATTGAAAGATTAAAGATTAAAGAGATTGACTTGGAGTTTTGTTAGCTTTTTTTTTTTTTTTTTGACAGGGGTGCAGTTTCAGAGTTTGCCATTTTCACTAGATACGCCTCTGGATATAATAGATGCAATTGCTCAATTTTGGTATACAGTATATCCCTTTAGAGTTCACAATTATGTCATAGTTTCCCATTTCTTATTTGAAATAACCATTCTCATAACCATTTAAATTGTTCAATAGACTTTCATAAATCCTTTTTAACCATCTAATCCCAGGTCTCTTAATACACTACACAACTGGATAGTGCAAAATCTGGTGCAGCTTTGCATAGAAACCAATCAGATTCCAGGTTTTTAATCAAACAAGCTGAAGTTAAAAGCTGATTGGCTATCATGTACAGTTGCACCAGCTTTTGCACTGTCGAGTTTTAGTATATCAACCCCATCGGCTTCCTCTAATGTCCATTTGTAGCATTCTCCTCAGACCCCATACTTCACACCCTTCTTCTGCACTCTTCCCTTTCTTATTACCTCTTTTCCCCCATACTCCCACTCCTTCCTTGATATATTTCCCCATCTTATATTTCAAACCTCTCTTCAGCAATCTTTGTCTATTTCTATCTATTCTCATCCTTTGCTACACAACCATTAATGTGTTATTTTTGTTCTATGCTCAAACATTAATATGCTCCTATTATATTGTGGAATACATTAAATAAACTATACTCACTATCTACATATTCCTAGTGCTTAAAGAGGAACTGCAGTCTGCTCCCATAATTTGTAATAAAAACATATTTGCCATTCTGAAGCTTCCCTCCAACCACTTTGCATATTATTTTATATATACTGTAATTCTGGACTTGCCAAATATGCTGCAGAAATCTCCCTCCACTGAGTCTGGCTGCAACCATTTTAACTGTGGGCAGCTGACACAGACACACAGAGGCACACCTTCAGCTCTACAGCTCTCATTATCTCTCTTATGACTCACCCCCCTCCCTTTCTGGCAAACTCTAATGAGAGTGAGAGAGAGAACTGTGCATGATGTCATAAGCCTAGGCTTTTTACCAGACAAGCAACAGGAAGTGGGCTGTATAAGTAATTTACTGGCAGAAAATAATGATTTACTATCCAAAGTTAAAACAACAAGGGCAGAAGATTTAATAGATAGAAAGCTGAAAAAACTACTGAAGTTCCACTTTAACCACTTCAGACCCGGAAGGATTTACCCCCTTCCTGACCAGAGCACTTTTTACAATTTGGCACTGCGTCGCTTTAACTGCTAATTGCGCGGTCATGCAATGTTGTACCCAAACGAAATTTGCGTCCTTTTCTTCCCACAAATAGAGCTTTCTTTTGATGGTATTTGATCACCTCTGCCATTTTTATTTTTTGCGCTATAAATGGAAAAAGACCGAAAATTTTGAAAAAAAAAAGATATTTTCTACTTTTTGTTATAAAAAAAATCCAATAAACTCAATTTTAGTCATACATTTAGGCCAAAATGTATTCGGCCACATGTCTTTGGTAAAAAAAAATGTCAATAAGTGTATATTTATTGGTTTGCGCAAAAGTTATAGCGTCTACAAGCTAGGGTACATTTTCTGGAATTTACACAGATTTTAGTTTATGACTGCGTATGTCATTTCTTGAGCTGCTAAAATAGCAGGGCAGTAAAACCCCCCCCCCCAAATGACCCCATTTTGGAAAGTAGACACCCCAAGGAAATTGCTGAGAGGCATGTTGAGCCCATTGAATATTAATTTTTTTTGTCCCAAGTGATTGAATAATGACAAAAAAAATAAAAAAAATTACAAAAAGTTGTCACTAAATGATATATTGCTCACACAGGCCATGGGCATATGTGGAATTGCACCCCAAAATACATTCAGCTGCTTCTCCTGAGTATGGGGATACCACATGTGTGGGACTTTTTGGGAGCCTAGCCGCGTACGGGGCCCCGAAAACCAATCACCGCCTTTAGGATTTCTAAGGGCGTAAATTTTTGATTTCACTCCTCACTACCTATCACAGTTTTGAAGGCCATAAAATGCCCAGATGGCACAAACCCCCCCCAAATGACCCCATTTTGGAAAGTAGACACCCCAAGCTATTTGCAGAGAGGCATGGTGAGTATTTTGCAGCTCTCATTTGTTTTTGAAAATGAAGAAAGACAAGAAAAAACTTTTTTTTTTTCTTTTTTCAATTTTCAAAACTTTGTGACAAAAAGTGAGGTTTGCAAAATACTCACTATACCTCTCAGCAAATAGCTTGGGGTGTCTACTTTCCAAAATAGGGTCATTTGGGGGGGTTTTGTGCCACCTGGGCATTCCATTGCCTCTGAAACTGTGATAGGCAGTGAAGAGTGAAATCAAAAATTTACACCCTTAGAAAGCCTGAAGGCGGTGCTTGGATTTCGGGGTCCCGTACGCGGCTAGGCTCCCAAAAAGTCTCACACATGTTATATCCCCGTACTCAGGAGAAGCAACAGAATGTATTTTGGGGTGTAATTTCACATATTCCCATGGCATGTTTGAGCAATATATCATTTAGTGACAACTTTGTGCAAAAAAAAAAAAAAAAATTTGTCTCTTTCCCGCAACTTGTGTCACAATATAAAATATTCCATGGACTCGACATGCTTCTCAGCAAATAGCTTGGGGTGTCTACTTTCCAAAATGGGGTCATTTGGAGGGGTTTTGAACTGTCCTGGCATTTTATGCACAACATTTAGAAGCTTATGTCACACATCACCCACTCTTCTAACCACTTGAAGACAAAGCCCTTTCTGACACTTTTTGTTTACATGAAAAAATTATTTTTTTTTGCAAGAAAATTACTTTGAACCCCCAAACATTATATATATTTTTTAAAGCAAATGCCCTACAGAATAAAATGGTGGGTGTTTCATTTTTTTTTCACACAGTATTTGTGCAGCGATTTTTCAAACGCATTTTTTGGGGAAAAAACACACTTTTTTAAATTTTAATGCACTAAAACACACTATATTGCCCAAATGTTTGATGGAATAAAAAAGATGATCTTAGGCCGAGTACATGGATACCAAACATGACAATAATAATAAAATTGCGCACAAACGTGCAGTGGCAACAAAATAAATAAATTTTTAAAAGCCTTTCAAAGCGTTTACAGGTTACCACTTTAGATTTACAGAGGAGGTCTACTGCTAAAATTACTGCCCTTGATCTGACCTTGGCGGTGATACCTCACATGCATGGTGCAATTGCTGTTTACATTTGACGCCAAAACAACGCTTGCGTTCGCCTTAGCACGAGAGCAGGGGGGGACAGGGTTGCTTTTTTTTTTTTTTTTCCTTTATTTTTTTTTGTTTTTTTTATCTTATTTTTAAACTTTTCCTTTCATTTTTTTTTAATCATTTTTATTGTTATCTCAGGGAATGTAAATTTCCCCTATGATAGCAATAGGTAATGACAGGTACTCTTTTTTGAAAAAAATGGGGTCTATTAGACCTTAGATCTCTCCTCTGCCCTCAAAGCATCTGACCACACCAAGATCGGTGTGATAAAATGTTTTCCCAATTTCCCAATGGCACTGTTTACATCCGGCGAAATCTAAGTCATGAAATGCTCGTAGCTTCCAGTTCCTTAGGCCATAGAGATGTTTGGAGCCACTCTGGTCTCTGATCAGCTCTATGGTCAGCTGGCTGAATCACCAGCTGTATTCTCAGGTTCCCAGTTGAGACAGGAGAGCCAGAGAAAAACACGGAAGACGGTTGGGGGGGGGCATTCCTTCCCACTGCTTGTAAAAGCAGTCTAGAGGCTAATTAGCTGCTAGGATTGCTTTTACATGAAAGCCGACCACTGGCTGAAAAGAATGATACCAAGATGATACCTAAACCTGCAGGCATCATTCTGGTATAATCACTCAAAGTCGTGAATGGCGTACCTGAAGACAAAAAAATGGTTAACACAGTAAACGGTAAAGTATAAAAAATTGCATACCTGAAAAGCAATCATGATAAAACGTAATAACAATAAAACATTGCAGAATAGAATACAGTAAAAAAAGAGCAGAACAATAGAGAGAGAATAGAGAGAGAGAGAACAATAAAACGACAACTATTTTTTAAAAATTTTATATATATATATATATATATATATATATATATATATATATATATATATATATATATATATATAATGTGTGTGTGTATATATATATATATATATATATATATATATATATATTTTTTTTTTTTTACACTTTTTTTTGTAACTAACTTTTATAACTGTAACCGGTTCCAGGTTCGTTAGCGATCGCAGGGATCAGGCCTGACTCTGCGAACGCTGCAGTTATGAGTTTAGTGTTTTGTAAGTGACAGTGATCGATCGATACTGCACTTGGGTGGGCTGGGCTGGGCGGAGGGGCAAAACGCAGGTGCTAGCAGGTATCTGGGCTGATCCCGCTAACACTGCGTTTTTGGGAACCCTAAACTGCTGGGGATGCTAGTATAGATCTGATCGGATCAGGTATTGATCCGTTCAGATACTATACCACTAAGGGAGGCGTATGCTGCTTGCGTGGGTGTTAGCAGTACTGGCGCTAATCTGACTCTGCCTGGGGCGACGCATATCACCGCTGGGCGATCAGGGGGCTAAACCTTTATTCGGTAATAAACGGCGGGTTCCCTGACACTATAAAAAATAAACGAACTAACCAGCTTCACCCGTAACAGTTATACGGTGATCAGTGGTGAAAGGGTTAACTAGGGGGCAATCAAGGGGTTAAAACATTTATTAGGTAGTATATGGGGGTCCCTGTCGCTATAAAATGCTGACGGCGAACCTAAATATTTACCTCCCTAACTAGCGTCACCAGCGACACTAATACAGCGATCAGAAAAATGATCGCTTAGTGACACTGGTGACGGGGGGTGATCAAGGGATTAAAACTTTATTGGGTGGGGTTTGGGGGGTATCCTAGACCTAAAGGGGGCTAACACTAACTGCCCTACCACACTAACTGTCACAAACTGACACCATGCAGTAATCAGAAAAAAAAAAAAAAAACTGCTTGGTGTCAGTGTGACGGGGGAGTGATGGGGGGGGATCGGGGGGTGATCGGGGGTGTAATGTATGCCTGGCATGTTCTACTGTGTGTGTGTGTGTGTTGTGCACTCACATTACAGTCTTCTCTCCTCGGCCCCGGAACGGAAAATGCCGAGCCGAGGAGAGATGACATCATTTCCTTTGCCTCTGTGTACAATACAGAGGCAGGGAAATGATCCCATTGGCTGGGAGCGATCGCGAGGGGGGGGCCACGAATGGATGGCCTCCCCCTCACCTGCGATCGCCGGGGAAGATTTGCCGACCGCCGCAGGCACCGGGGGGGGGGGTGTCCGATCGGTGTACATCGGCAGAATGGCACGGGCAGGCAAGAGGGCTTACAGGTACGTCCTTGCCTCCTTGCCTGCCCGTGCCATTCTGCCGATGTACATCGTCGTGCGGCGGTCGGCAACTGGTTAATAGCATTATAGCTAATCCTTTATACTATAGTGTGCTATTTACATTTTATATATTTATATATTCCCATGCCATTCTCTTTAGGCTATGTTATACATAGTGGTTGTAATGTACCACTCCTTCGTTCATAAAAACGCAACAAAGATTTGGTATAAAAACATACGGTATTTGTAGGTTAAATTGTTTGCACCCAAAGTTGCCCAAAAGGGTTTTTGTGTGTTAATGAAATGGTGTGGGACCTTAGATTGTGAACTTCATCAGGGTCAGGCGCTGATATGAATGATTTAATATTCATTGTGATGTTCTAAAGAAAAAAAATTGAGAGCTTGATAAAGGACTTAAAGTGGATGTAAACCGATTTTTTTTTTCTTAATTTAGGCTTGTAACTTGTACAGTACAGGATTTCATATCATCTGTGCCCAGTTTTGCCACAAAGAGTTAATCCTGCTCTGAGCACTCCTCTTATCTTTTTTCAGTGAGATAAAAAACTGACAGGCAGAGAAATACCAGTAGGTTCTTCCCCTCTGCTGTGAGTGACAGGTGATTTACATATCTCATGCATGAGAATTAGAGAGGCATTATGTGTAATTCTCATCCCCTCCTCCTTTCTTCTCCAGCTCTCCCAGGATTGGCTGCTCCACACCTCAGCAATGATTGGGCATGCTGAAGTCATGTGGTGACTTTTCTGGGTTTTGACTGGATGTTAGTGAACATAGCAGAAGTTCAGCGTAAGAAATACACAGGGGAGTTTAGAGGTGGGCGGGGAGTCTACAGACATCACGACTCCACCCACCGAGCTCCAGACAACAGACCCACCCGCAGAATCTGCAGTTTTTCGGGTCTCATAACAGACAGAGGGGAGACATTGGACAGGTAAGGATACATGCAGGAGGCGTGTATATCCTTATAGATAACCCCTATGGCAGTAGTTTGGAAAGGATGGGAGTGGGTTTACATCCACTTTAAATAAATCAATAACATAACTGATGCACCTTATTTAAGACAGGGTAAAGGTATATATTAAGAGATTGTATTAAAACCTTTCTGCCAGATAGTTGCAGCATGAAAAACAATTTTATGAGAATTTAAGGCATACATCCATCATGATGACTAGCTATTTACTGCTTACTCCAGCAAAACATTTTGTGAAATCCAACAGAAGTAATCAATTCTATGGAAACTAGTAAATATTCATTCTACTCAATAAACAGCTTCCACTACAGGTACTCTTCATAAGAACACAACTGAAAAGCTCTGTATCGGGTAAATTGTTAGCATATATTTCCACTTGAGCCTTCCAGTTCATGCATTTTAAAAACAAGCATGAGGAAGTATCCACTGCTTTGCATGCATTCTCTGTTGAGTTACTTTGCATTCACACTGGGGAAATGCTAGCACATTAAGTCTAACATTTACCCTTATAGGCATTAGAATATAATGAGTCGTTTTTACATTCATTTAGTTAGAAAAAATAGGTTATATTTTTACATTACTAGATCATGCAAAATAAAATCCGAGGGACATGTGTATCACGAAATTAGACAGATTATTAGCCCTGGAGTTCTCAGTTGTGTGCTGGTGTTTTCTGGCCACTGTTTCAGATTTTTTCAGACTGTGAACAAATGGGAATAGTTGTGATTTTCAGTAAATCTTGATTGAATTCTTAATTATAACAAAGAGAGAAAAAAACTGTACTTTTACCAATGAAAATCAAGCTCAGAAAAACAGCTAAATTATTTTTAGCAGCCACCCTCCTGTGAGATATAAACAGTCACATACTAATTAAACATCTACAGAGTCACGCTAAATGAGTAGTAAATAGTACATCCATATAGTACAAATAATATATCATCCAAATGAATTAGAGTCCAAAAAAGGTGAATGTTATAAAGTCCAAGAGGTGAAAGTAGTAAAATCTGGAATCCTGGAATCTGGCCACGATGAGCAAGCCCAGAACATGGGTGTATTGCATGCATGTAGGAGGCTGAGCCATGCCAGTGACGGTTTATTGTGTGACGGTAATCCGTTGGTCAGGAGAGTTTGAATAGTGAGGAGGAGATGGTTCCATTTGATGGATCCATGCCTGTATGATAGAGTGTGCTTTTTATAGGATGGAAGAAGTCTGATCTGTGGATATTATAATCCAAGAAGGGGCAAAAGCACATTTTGACCTTGATATGGGATTGGGGTCAATATTATAAGTTTCATCTGGATGGTCTTCACTCCTGGCTTTGAGGAGATTTTTTAAGTGGCATCAAAAAGGCCTTAAATACATTTTATTAAAACAACAATATCCACTCACATGGAAGTTGGAGAAGTTGCATTAGGGTCGGTTGGCTGGGCTGGAGAGATACGGTGGAACTACAGGTCACAGCGGTTCCTGCAGGGCATGCCAGGTCCAAAGAGGATTAGTTCTTGCAGCCGGGTTCAGTCTCTTGCAGCGAACAGTCCAACACAAATCCTGCTGGGTTGGGAGCCAGGTTATGTCCCAGATGCACAGATAGGGGTTCCAGGGAAGGAAGGGAGAGATGTGTAGGACGCCAGAGCATCCGTTCAGCCGTGCTGCTGCTCACTGATAGAATGGTGTGAAGCCTCTAGGAAGGGAAAAGGCCGGCCGAGCCGAAGATCTCAAGCGAGGCTTGGAGAGCAAGTACAGCGTGGCGCCCGGTGATGACGTCACACGCATGCGACGCGTTTCAGAATAGGCTTGCCATTGGTGGACGAATGGCCGCATTCCTTTGTCAAGCATAGGGAGAGGAGGACACAGTGAGCTTATATAAGCTGAAAAGAGGGGGGGGCGGGGCCGGAAAGTCCGTGATTTGCATAAAAAATAGGTAATGGGCGGCATTAGATGGCAGGGGGGATAAAAACAAAAACAAAAGGACCTTACAATGACATAGTGCAGAAAAAATAAAAAAGAGAATATATGTATATAATTTTACAACAGGGCTCCAATTAGGACAAAACATTGTGAATAAAACCAGGTAAGGTAAGATAAATTCAGGAACAAGCATTTAAAACATCATGAGGAAATAAATCATAAGGTACAGTGCAATAAAATAGATCAAATAAATATAAATAAATATACAGTAAATACAATAGACTGCCATAAGATGTTATGTAT
Source organism: Aquarana catesbeiana (assembly GCF_042186555.1). Taxonomy (NCBI): domain Eukaryota; kingdom Metazoa; phylum Chordata; class Amphibia; order Anura; family Ranidae; genus Aquarana; species Aquarana catesbeiana. Next base: position 241,486,580 of record NC_133325.1, on the reverse strand, counting down.
AGAGAGTGGGAGATGACTGTCAAGGATAGGGGATTTATAGTTGTAGTCTGCACCGTCTGGTGTGCAATATGGAATAAAACAATGTAAATTTAATTAATAAATTATAAATTGATCCTGGGACTATGATTACAGAGAATATGGAAATAAACACTGATGGATTTTAGTATTTCAGGGTAAGTGGGGGGAGGGGGGGGAGGGGAGATATGTACATATATAAATGTGTGAGGGGGAGATGCACATGCACATATACATATATATAAAAAAAAAAAAAAAAAAGGGGGGGTAAAAAAGGGGGGTAAAAAAAGGAAAAAAAAAGGGGGGTAAAAAAAAAAAAAAGGGGGGTAAAAAAAAAAAAAAAAAAAAAAAAAAAGGGGGGGGGGTAAAAAAAGGGGAAAAAAAAAAAATTAAACTGAGACAAAATTTCATGGTAGCTGTAAAGTGGTAAGAGGAAAGGTTGTTATAGGACTGTGGATATCTCTATTCCTTCATTGAGGCCGCCAGGGGAGAGTACATCTAAGCAGTATATCCAGAAAGTCTCTCTGGCGCAAAGCTTTTTGAACCGTTCAGCTTCTGACATGTGTTTAGGGATTTGTTCAATAACCCAAACAGACAGACCGGTGGTAGATTTGTTGTGACACTCGGCAAAGTGCCGAGGGACACTGTGTTTGTCCTTACCACCCTCAATGAGTTGTCGATGCTGGCCGAACCGCTGCCTGAGTGGGCAGATAGTTCGCCCAACATAGATTAACCCACAAGGGCACGTGAGGCCATACACTACAAAATTAGACGAGCAGTTATAGAATTGTTCCAATGTATAAATTCTGCCTTTAGATAGAAAAGATTTTTTGCCATGTTCCACAAACATACAAGTCTTGCAGCGGGCTTTCTTACACTGATACATGCCGACTAGTGGTATGAGGGTGGTGGGGTTGGAAATGGGCTTGTCGATGGGCAATTTACTTGGGGCAATCCTATTTTTGAGACTCGGAGCCTTTCGGTACGTGATTCTGGGTATAAGCGGAAGGGAGGTTTTCAGAAGTGGATCCTGTAGCAAAATGGACCAGTGTTTCTTTAGTATATTTTCCATTTTTTTGTACTGAAAATTGAAGGTAGTGATAAACCTAGTGGAATGATCTGTTATCTCTTTGGTGTCCTTTTATGAAAGTGCGGTAAAATACCGCTTTTCAGTTCTCAGGCATTCTCAGAGGAGATCGCTCTCCTCTGAGTGCCTGTTTATGAAAGTGTGTAGATCGCTTCTCATGTTGAGTTGAGGAGCGATCTACAAACGCCGGGAACTCCTGAGAATGGCTCCTCTCACTATAATCTCATGTGATGTAGCGGGATTACAGTATGAGGAAGTGTAAAATACAAAAGTTTAACACAAATCAGCACACATTATTCCCCAACATATTAATAAAATAATAAAGTTAAATTCCCCCTACACAATATACATTAACCTAATTATAAAAAAAACATTGTTTTTATCAATATTTAAAGATCATACATGTCCCTATTTAAATGTGAATGGTGTATAGTAAATGAATGTAATGCACATATGTAATGCAGCTATACACCATTCATATAAATGCAAAATACATTTATAATCATTAAAAAAATAATTTTAATAAAGTATACAAGTATAAATATTTATTAATAAATTAAAATAAAATATATTTCATTATAGATAAACATAAAAATTGATAAACTGGTGCGATGCGAGAACACTGCGAATCCACTGCGGGTTCCCGCATCGCACCGACTCGCATGTCAGTTCACACTGCCATATGCGAATCGCTGGGGAGTGTCAATACATTGTTAACGACACCCCCAGATCAGCTTGCATATCGCACTGCGAACTGACAGTTCGGACATGAATCGGATCGCATATGTGTGAACACACATGCGATCCAATTCTGGTCCGAACAGAAAAAAGGGTCCTGTGCGTGTTTGCACCGAATGCGGTGCGATATCAGCCATACTATCTGTACAGCTGATATCGCACCGCACAGACATCGCATGTAATGTGAATGGCAGTGTGCTGCGAATAACATGCAATGCCTGTGCGATGTCCGGCATCGCACAAGTGTGAACTGGGCCTAAAAGTTAACAACACCCCCAAATCAGTTCGCATATCGCAGTGCGATCTGCAAACTCGGACAGTAATCGAATCGCATGGGTGTGAACACCCATGCGATCCGATTCTGCTGTGGACCAAAAAAAGGGTCCTGTAAGAGTATGGTCCGAGGGCAATGCAAATTTAGCAATACTATCTGTATGGCTGAAATCGCATCGCACAGAGATCGGATGTGATTTTGCACTGCGGTGCGAATCACATCCGATCTCGGACACCGCAGCAGTGGGAACTGGCCCTAAATCATATTGCATTTGCACCAAAATGGTACAGGACCCTTTATTTGGTCCGCACTGGAATCGGATCGCATGGGTGTGAACACCCATGCGATCCGATTCCTGCACCATTACATAGTTCGCACTGCGATCTGTGAAATGATCTGGGGGTGTCATTAACTTTACATTGACACCCGCAGTGGTGCGCAGATGTCAATGTAGGTGCGATGTGAAAACCCGCACAGGAATCACGCTGGTTCACGCATCGCACAAGTGTGAACCCAGCCAGAGGAATGAACATCTAAAAAAAAATATATATATATATGTATATATATATACATATAGATATATATATCTATATGTATATATCTATATGTATATATATATATATATATATATATATATATATATATATATATATATATATATGTATATATATGTATATATATATATATATATGTGTATATATATGTATATATATACACGTATATATATATATATATATATATATATATATATATGTATATATATATATATATATATACACTATAAATTCCTATCCTGCTGGTTTTGGGGTGTGTAATGGTGGGGAAGGTGTGCTCTGACTGTTTGGTGAAAGAAAGAAGTCAAAAGACTTCTTGCTTTCTCCAGAATATCAGCCACTTTCAGGCTTCTCACTCTGATTCTCCACTTCTGAAATGGTGAATCAGAAAGTGAGAATTCTGCCACAGATCGCCAGTGAGGTGCTGAGATCGCACCTTCATAAACTGGCCGTTTCTGTGAAGTCAGTTACAAATTCTCACTGTGCTGAGATAATCAGCGGAGAACATGTTCTCCGCTGATTATCTCAGTTTCATAAACTGGTAATGAGCTGAGATCAGCGGTGAGACTCGGGATCGCCGCTGATCTCAGTTTCATAAAAGGACACCTTTATCTTTTTTGGCAGGTTTGCCTTTAGCGTAATAGTTGCATGCTTGATCAACTAGATCTTTAGGATAGTCCTTGTCGGCAAACTTCTTTTTAAGTTGTATACTCATGGTGTCATAGTCGCTGTCTAGGGTGCAGTTCTGTCGTATGCGGCAGAACTGACCTTTAGGTATGTTTTGTGTCCATTTTGGATAGTGGCAACTCCTATAGTGCAAATAGGAGTTGCCAGCGGTAGGTTTGATGTGGTTTTTTGCGATAATCATGTTGTCTAAATGACCCAGATCTAAATCTAAAAAGGCCAGATTAGTAGGATCGACAACGTGAGTGAAAGACAAGCCGTATGGATTGGAATTGCAATGTTGGACAAAAAGGGAAACTAGGTCGACAGGGCCATCCCAAATGATGATTATGTCATCAATGTAGCGGCCAAAAAATACAATATTGGCACAGTGGGGGTTGTTTTGTGTAATGAAATTCACAAAACAACCCCCACTGTGCCAATATTTGGGATGGCCCTGTCGACCTAGTTTCCCTTTTTGTCCAACATTGCAATTCCAATCCATACGGCTTGTCTTTCACTCACGTTGTCGATCCTACTAATCTTGCCTTTTTAGATTTAGATCTGGGTCATTTAGACAACATGATTATCGCAAAAAACCACATCAAACCTACCGCTGGCAACTCCTATTTGCACTATAGGAGTTGCCACTATCCAAAATGGACACAAAACATACCTAAAGGTCAGTTCTGCCGCCTACGACAGAACTGCACCCTAGACAGCGACTATGACACCATGAGTATACAACTTAAAAAGAAGTTTGCCGACAAGGACTATCCTAAAGATCTAGTTGATCAAGCATGCAACTATTACGCTAAAGGCAAACCTGCCAAAAAAGATAAAGAGATAACAGATCATTCCACTAGGTTTATCACTACCTTCAATTTTCAGTACAAAAAAATGGAAAATATACTAAAGAAACACTGGTCCATTTTGCTACAGGATCCACTTCTGAAAACCTCCCTTCCGCTTATACCCAGAATCACGTACCGAAAGGCTCCGAGTCTCAAAAATAGGATTGCCCCAAGTAAATTGCCCATCGACAAGCCCATTTCCAACCCCACCACCCTCATACCACTAGTCGGCATGTATCAGTGTAAGAAAGCCCGCTGCAAGACTTGTATGTTTGTGGAACATGGCAAAAAATCTTTTCTATCTAAAGGCAGAATTTATACATTGGAACAATTCTATAACTGCTCGTCTAATTTTGTAGTGTATGGCCTCACGTGCCCTTGTGGGTTAATCTATGTTGGGCGAACTATCTGCCCACTCAGGCAGCGGTTCGGCCAGCATCGACAACTCATTGAGGGTGGTAAGGACAAACACAGTGTCCCTCGGCACTTTGCCGAGTGTCACAACAAATCTACCACCGGTCTGTCTGTTTGGGTTATTGAACAAATCCCTAAACACATGTCAGAAGCTGAACGGTTCAAAAAGCTTTGCGCCAGAGAGACTTTCTGGATATACTGCTTAGATGTACTCTCCCCTGGCGGCCTCAATGAAGGAATAGGGATATCCACAGTCCTATAACAACCTTTCCTCTTACCACTTTACAGCTACCATGAAATTTTGTCTCAGTTTAATTTTTTTCCCCCCTTTTTTTTACCCCCCCTTTTTTTTTACCCCCCCTTTTTTTCCCCTTTTTTTACCCCCCTTTTTTTACCCCCCCCTTTTTTTTTTTTTTTTTTAATATATATGTATATGTGCATGTGCATCTCCCCCTCACACATTTATATATGTACATATCTCCCCCCCCCTCCCCCCACTTACCCTGAAATACTAAAATCCATCAGTGTTTATTTCCATATTCTCTGTAATCATAGTCCCAGGATCAATTTATAATTTATTAATTAAATTTACATTGTTTTATTCCATATTGCACACCAGACGGTGCAGACTACAACTATTAATCCCCTATCCTTGACAGTCATCTCCCACTCTCTATACATAACATCTTATGGCAGTCTATTGTATTTACTGTATATTTATTTATATTTATTTGATCTGTTTTATTGCACTGTACCTTATGATTTATTTCCTCATGATGTTTTAAATGCTTGTTCCTGAATTTATCTTACCTTACCTGGTTTTATTCACAATGTTTTGTCTTAATTGGAGCCCCGTTGTAAAATTATATACATATATTCTCTTTTTTATTTTTTCTGCACTATGTCATTGTAAGGTCCTTTTGTTTTTGTTTTTATCCCCCCTGCCATCTAATGCCGCCCATTACCTATTTTTTATGCAAATCACGGACTTTCCGGCCCCGCCCCCCCTCTTTTCAGCTTATATAAGCTCACTGTGTCCTCCTCTCCCTATGCTTGACAAAGGAATGCGGCCATTCGTCCACCAATGGCAAGCCTATTCTGAAACGCGTCGCATGCGTGTGACGTCATCACCGGGCGCCACGCTGTACTTGCTCTCCAAGCCTCGCTTGAGATCTTCGGCTCGGCCGGCCTTTTCCCTTCCTAGAGGCTTCACACCATTCTATCAGTGAGCAGCAGCACGGCTGAACGGATGCTCTGGCGTCCTACACATCTCTCCCTTCCTTCCCTGGAACCCCTATCTGTGCATCTGGGACATAACCTGGCTCCCAACCCAGCAGGATTTGTGTTGGACTGTTCGCTGCAAGAGACTGAACCCGGCTGCAAGAACTAATCCTCTTTGGACCTGGCATGCCCTGCAGGAACCGCTGTGACCTGTAGTTCCACCGTATCTCTCCAGCCCAGCCAACCGACCCTAATGCAACTTCTCCAACTTCCATGTGAGTGGATATTGTTGTTTTAATAAAATGTATTTATGATTTATACTCAGAGGCGCCCCTCTCCTTGTTGTTGTTTTAGCTTGCTGGACCCTGCTTTTGGTTCCTTTGGTGGCCGCCCTGACTGACCTCTTGTATATACTCCCAGTATATATGCATGAACTTACACATGCATTTTTACAGTTTTCAGTTTCTGGACTAATCGGTTTTACTTTCAAGGTAACTGTGCTTTGCGCCTTTTTACTTGTATTATCAAAAAGGCCTTGGCTGGGTGTATAGCCACAAGGGCTGCTGACCTTCCATGATAGGAGGTCCTATTGAGCTGGTAAGTGGGCATATTGTCCAGATACAGGTGGTGGTACTCCAGATAGGATCTCATTCTTGGTGACGAATGATGACTATGTTGTAGATGTACTGACAAGGATTCCAGATTTGACTATTTTCACCTCTTGAACTTTATAACATTTACCTTTTTTGGACTCTACTTCATTTGGATGATATATTATTTGTACTAGATGGATGTATTTACTACTCATTTAACACAACCATGTAGATGATCTTAATTTTAACAGTCTAAAACAATTCAGCAGCATCATTGAAGAACCCACGAATGGACCATTTACATCAAAATGTGCCCAGTAAACCCAATTCTGACTATAAACAAACACTTTATATTGTAAAGTGCTATGCAAACTGTTGGCACTATATAAATCCTGTATAATAATATTAATACCCCCTAACCTGTTGCCCGAACAAAGTACTTTTTTTTAAAATACCCTTCTACTTATCAAAAAAAAAAAAAAAAAGAACACCAACCTTGTCCTGGTTCTTGATCCAGGTGTGTTTTGTGGATGGAGTAGAGTAGTGCACACATATGTCACACAGCATTGTCTGGTGTGCAGTAACTAGCAATGGCAATCTGGCTGGTGGCTACAACCTCAAGCAGTTGCAAAGACCACAGGGACTGGAGCAATAACTACCTAGGTGTCATTCAGTCTGGAAGCTGTATGGCTGCTTTTGGACTCAACCATACTTTTAGCGGGGGACAGTATCTCCTACAGCTTCCTTGCAGCCACTTTCAGCCTACATACGTGAACCTAAAGTGACATTAAAGGCAAATTCTTTTTTTCATTTTAAATAATAAACATGTTATACTTACCTGCTCTGTGAAGTGGTTTTGCACAGAGCAGCCCCGATCCTCCTCTACTTGGGTCTCCCGCCGGTGCTCCTGGCCTCTCCCTCCTGTTGAGTGTCCCCAGAACAAGCAGCCTGCAATGGGGGCACCCAAGCAGGTGCGCTCTCGAGCCGCTGCTCTGCGTGTCCATTCAGACCTGGACCTGTGGCTCGGCCCCTCCCCCTCTCTCCTCAGGTAAGTATTAAGGGGGGGGTTGAGGGGCATAGAATGCATGAAGGTAAAAAACCTTAAGCCTTTAGAACCACTTTAAGTGATAGCATTTCTCAGGATTTCCTGATGGTTATAACAGTCAGCCCATGTGACAGGGTGACAACACAGGAGCACAGCTGGGAGACAAGGAAAGAACATTGTCACCCTGTAACCTGAATTACCTGAAGGAGGATTTTTTTTAAGGAAAGCTGCAGATTTAAAAGGATAAAAATGACTTTTGAAATAACATTAGCGCGTTATAGCTTATTTGGGATTGCAGTGGTTCGGTTTACATGCAGTGGGGACGGAAAGTATTCAGACCCCCTTAAATTTTTCACTCTTTATTATATTGCAGCCATTTGCTAAAATCAGTTAAGTTCATTTTTTCATCATTAATGTACACACAGCACCCCATATTGACAGAAAAACACAGAATTGTTGACATTTTTGCAGATTTATTAAAATAGAAAAACTGAAATATCACATGGTCCTAAGTATTCAGACCCCTTGCTCAGTATTTAGTAGAAGCACCCTTTTGATCTAATACAGCCATGAGTCTTTTTGGGAAAGATGCAACAAGTTTTTCACACCTGGATTTGGGGATCCTCTGCCATTCCTCCTTGCAGATCCTCTCCAGTTCTGTCAGGTTGGATGGTAAACGTTGGTGGACAGCCATTTGTAGGTCTCTCCGGAGATGCTCAATTGGTTTTAAGTCAGGGCTCTGGCTGGGCCATTCAAGAACAGCCTCGGAGTTGTTGTGGAGCCACTTATAACGATATCACATACTGGCCATGAAACGCTGTAGCTAGCGGCCATGTTGTTTGAAACGCAGCCATGACAGCTTGTCTAAGCTTGTCTAACCGTTTACATTACAGAGAAATCTGAACTCCCTCCTCCCTTGTCTTATGCAGCGTACACACGGTTGGACTTTTCGACCAGACTTGTCCGACGGACGCTGACGGACCAAATCCGGCGAACATGCCGATCGTGTGTGGGCTTCACCGGACTTCTCCGGTCACAAATCTGATGGACTTTAGATTTGGAACATGCTTCAAATCTTTACGATGTAACTCCGCCGGACCCAGAAATCCGCTCGTCTGTATGCTAGTCTGACGGACAAAAACCGACGCTAGGGCAGCTATTGGCTACTGGCTATCAACCTTCTTATTTTAGTACGGTGTACGTCATCACGTACGAATCTGTCGGACTTTGGTGTGATTGTGTGTAGGCAAGTCCGTCAAAAGTCCATTGAAAGTCCGCTGGAAAGTCTGTCGGACAAGTCCGGTCGAAAAGTCCGCCCGTGTGTACGCGGCCTCAGGAATTCAAAGCTTTTAAAATTTCAAAGCAAAGAAAGGTTATCTTAACAGAAAACAGAACCAGGCTAGGTCAGTAAAAACAGCCTGTTGAACTGGCAGGATGTTCAGGCCTGTCGTAAAACTGTCACCATCTCCATTCAGAGAACTAGCAGGCTCCGGTTGTAAATGTCTGAATACACATAAAGCTTAAAACAGTGGAATAAGTATGACATTTCAGCATGTTACATAACTTCCGACTTAGTAATAGCACAGCCATAATATGGACATATTTAGTTTCCTCAGATAAATTGTAACGTTTCAAGTCCAGACATCCCTATGTCAAGTCATATGGGAAACCACTGGTACCCCTTATTCCTCTTACGTAGACTAGATATTATAGACATGGCATGTTTATATTTGTTTTCACGCTGAACAATAATATGGATATCTGCAGTCTATAAACAGTAGAGATGCAGAGATATGAATATGTATCACAAAGTGTACCTGGGACAAGGTCATAAGTGTAGACACCTCCCAGCAACCAACCCCTAAACAAGATGACCAGACGATTGGTTACTGGTCGCTGTCAGCACCCCCTTTGATTTGACAGAAAAGAGGAGAAGCCAAGACAATGGTCAGTTCTCCTTTTACCATCCAAGAAGGAACATTTGCCAAGTTGAGAATCAAATACCTAGCTCATCGATCGAACTCTGATCAACCCTCGGACATTAATTGCAAGTATTCTTCCTTCCCAATTCTACCTTATTTCTTTGTGGCTGTATATTGTCTTTATCTTTTGAAACATCTTTTTTCAGTAAATGTTTTATTTGCATCAACTTTGACCTTTTCATAGTAAACCCTTATGTTGAAAAGTGTTAACCTTGTTTCTAGAGCTCTTAATGCAAGCTATAAACTAACCTGCCTCCTAACTGTTGTAGAGTAAGACTTCTGAGCAGACCTGCCTGTGGTGGCAGTGTGTGTGCAGACACTTATTCTAAAATTATAATTGATATTGCTAAAATTACGAGTCTCCCCCGGCTCGGTCTTTTAAAAGGGGGGTGGTGGCAGTTAAAGGTTTAATTGTGTAATTAGCCCAGTGACAATCGCTCTCAGGCTGCTCGCACTTAGATTGTTGTCCCACAAGCTGGAAAATCTCTGTGCTGGGCGCAGCTGAGAGTGGCATTGTTACGTAAGTGACAGCATGTTGTGAGGTTGGCCGGTCCTTCGTCACAAGTTAGCAAGGAGGGCAGGGATCTGACACCCACGTTCGTCACATATTGGCTAGCAGCGTAGCGGGATAGTTTTGCATTAAGAGCATTTAGTGCATTGTTAGGAATTAGCTCTGCACTGAAGGATTGTAACCTTTGTGGAAACAGTCCTTAGAGACAAGCTGGTGCATATTTTTTTTTTTTTCAAGAGAGACATACAGCAACAGCTCCTTCCTACACCTTCTTCCTATCTCTTCTTTCTGTTCTATCTTTCCTGCTTGCAACATGTCTGGGTTATCGGCATATAAAAATATGAGCAATGAACTGACTGTTGAGTGCACAGGAAGAGGAATTGACGTCGGTGGCAAAAATCGTGAAGGCTTGATACATGCCCTACAGGAGTTTGATATCCATGCAGACCAGAACCTGGGGAAAACTGGACCGGAAAGGGTTTCCGCTACTCCAGAGCCCAGTGGTTCAGAGGTGGCCTCACCAGATGGGCAAGCAGAGACTGACACTGGAATACCACGGATTGTTACCTCCAAGCCACCACAAGAGCAGGCCAGCATCAGATTGTCTGAAACCATCATAGACTCTCTTCAAATGCAAGAAACTCTACAAAACCTCAGGGAGACGGATCCTGTGGTGTACCTGCAGTTTCTGGAACGCCAGGCCGAGCGAGAGGAACGCAGGGCTGAGAGGGAGGCTGATCGTTGGCACAAATTGAAGATGGCTAGGCTCCAGCAGCAGCGACAGGCTCAGAACCTCGGATCCCTAGAGCACAGGGATGCCTCTCTGCCAGTGACCCCGGCAGTAAAAATTCCAGTTATGGAAAAGGACAGTGACATTGATGTGTATCTACTGTCGTTTGAAAAAACTTGCCGTCAGTACCATCTGCCCACAGCACAATGGGCCTGGTACCTGACGCCAGGGCTACGAGGCAAGGCCCTGGATGCTTATGTCGAACTGTCAGAAGATCAAGGCGATGATTATGAGGCCCTAAAAGCTGCAATCATCCAAAAGTTTCAGCTAACCCGGAAGTGTACCGGAAGCGTTTTAGGTCCTTGCAAAAGGGGCCTGGGGACTCATACCTGGATGTGGTAAGTCGCTTACGCACCACATTCCGGCAGTGGACTAAAGGCTTGAAAGCCGATTCTTTTGAATCCCTGGAAGATCTTATGATTGAAGATCAACTTTTGCACATCTGTCCTACAGACCTCAGACAGTTTGTGCTGGAGCGAAAGCCAACCTCTGCCAAAGCAGCAGCAGAACTGGCAGATACCTATATCCAATCTCGGGTATCTGACCATCACAAGGCTCCTCCAAATTGCTGGAAAGGAGGGAAATCACACATGGCAACCCCTCCTCTGCCTACCAACCAAGTACCAAGTTCCTCAGCAGCCGGAACCTGCAGTTCCTGGAGCCAAGGCCTTCCTGACTGACAACCGCAAATGCTACAACTGTGGGAGAGCCGGACATCTCAGGACACAGTGCCCTAAGCAGAAGAAGATGACAACCCCTGGCCATCCGGCTAGCAACCCTTCTGCTGTGCTGCTCATCAGTGGGAAACCTCCCGGAACCAATGCCAACTTGCAGCCAGTCATCATTACCACTGGACTATAACGGGCTTTCGTGACACTGGAGCCAAAGTCACTTTGGTCAGACCAGAGGTGATAGAAGAAACAGACATCATCTCAGAGAAGTTCCTTACCCTCACCGGAGTTGGGGGAACCCACTCCCGTGTACCCCGCGCCTATGTTTTCATCGATTGAGGTGCTGGAAGTGGGATGAAAGAGGTGGGTGTCTCGGAGGAGATCTCCACTGCTGTGTTGTTGGGTTCTGATTTAGGTACCGTTGTTTCGTACTATGCCCCTGTTAAGAGCACCCAGGATGCTCCCATGGAACTCTCTGGACCTACCAAGGTACTGTTTACAGATGTTGAGGTAATATCTGGGCAACCTGGAGATGGACAGAGGGAGGGGGAGGGTGGAGTTGAAGTGCAAGGTCCTCCTCCTTCAGAGACAGGAGAGGAGCCCCCCTTGCTAGTGAAGGTAACTGATGTATGTTCCAATGATGCTGAACTGATAAAGGCTAAATGTGATGATAATGATGATAACGATGATGATGCATTGCCAGTATTGCTGGTCACTCGCAGTGCTGCAAAGACAGCCGAGGTGCAGGCCCTGATCGCAGAACAGCAGGAGGAGGTCTCTGGGCCCTCTCCCTGTTCTGACCCAGTGAACTCCACCTCCTTTGAGCCTAAGCAGCCTTGTTTGCCACAGGACTGCTGGCTGGGACTTGTTGTTCCGCCTTTGAAACAGCACTGCAGACAGACCAAATACTAGAACAGCTCAGGAGTCTAGCTGATCGCCCTCCTGCAGAGAATGACAAACAAAAGGTCTATTGGGACAGAGGTAAACTGTACAGAGAAAATATGCCTGCAGAGAGGAATGAGGCTGACCTAGGTGGCAGGCAGCTGGTTGTACCCAGTCAATTTAGGGGACAGCTGTTAAAAGTGGCTCATGAGATTCCCCTCGCAGGGCACTTGGGGATCACTAAGACCCTAGGGCGGTTGATACATAACTTTTATTGGCCTATGATGCTCGCTGACATAGCTGACTACTGTCCTGTGTTACCTGCCAGTGAGTTGGCAAGGTAGGGGATGTACACAGGGCTCCGCTAAACCTTTGCCTGTGATTGACAAACCTTTTAAGAGGGTGGCAGTGGATATTGTTGGGCCTTTGGCCATCCCTAGCAGTTCAGGCAAACGTTATATCCTTACTGTTGTCGACTATGCCACGCGTTATCCAGAGGCGGTGGCTCTCTCCTGCCTCCGGACAGACAAGGTCGCTGATGCTCTGCTGGGAATCTTCACAAGAGTGGGATTCCCGGCTGAACTAATTAGCGATCAAGGCCCTCAGTTTGTGTCCGACTTGATGCAAGCTCTCTGTCGGAAAATACAGATGACACATATCATGCCCTGTCCTTATCACCCACAAATGAACGGTTTGTGCGAGCGTTTCAATGGAATCTTGAAACAAATGTTGTGCACCTTTGTGCACTTCCAGGGTAAGGACTGGGAACGAAATCTGCTCATCTACTGTTTGCTTACAGAGAGGTGCCTCAGGAGTCCACAGGCTTTTCGCCATTTGAACTTCTATACGAACGGAGGGTAAGAGGGCCCCTGGACCTAATCCGTGAGACCTGGGAGGGCAAGATTGCCGACCCAAAGGTCTCTGTTGTGGATTACGTCCTAAAATTCAGAGATAAAATGGAGACGCTGGTGGGAATTGTGCGGGAGAACATGACCCAGGCCCAGACCAGGCAGAAAGAGTGGTATGACCGTAATGCTAGGGAGCGGACCTATGACATTGGTCAGAAGGTATATGTTCTGCTTCCCCTGCGGCAGAACAAACTCCAAGCAGTATGGGAAGGCCCGTACACCATCACCTAGCGTCTGAATGATGTCACCTACTTGGTCAGGTTGGGAGAAGGGCGAAGACGGCAGAAGGCCATTCATGTTAACATGATCGAAGCCCATCATGAGCGCATGTCATGCCAGTCTGCAGCAGGCCAGAGCCTGAGGAGGCTGATCCACTTCTACACCTGCTAGCTGACACCAGGGAGGTAGACTCAGAACTCCTGATAAGCTCCAATCTTACCTCCACCCAGGTACCTAGACTGAAGCGAGTGCTGGCAGTACATGGTAGCAGGTTTACGGGAAAACCTGGGAGGACACACCTCGCTGTCCACCAGGTGGACACCGGGGCACATCCTCCCATTAACTAGTCAGTCTATCACGTCTCCCTGGAGGTGCTGGCCGACATGAAAAGGGAGGTGGAGGAAACGCTGCAGCTGGGGGTGATTCAGAAGTCCCACAGTGCCTGGGCATCCACAGTAGTCTTGGTCCCCAAAAAGGACCAGACGACCAAGTTCTGTGTGGACTACTGGAAGCTGAATGCCTTCACTACTGCAGATGTCTACCCCATGCCCTGGATTGATGAGTTGTTAGATAGGCTGGCGGCTGGCCACTATATCACAATCATGGATCTGAGCAGGGGGTACTGGCAAATTCCTCTGGCCCCTGAGGCTCGGGAAAAGTCGGCCTTCATCACCCCATTCGGATTGTTCGAGTTTACCGTCATGCCGTTTGGGATGAAGAATGCCCCAGCTACCTTCCAGAGAGAGTCACGAATGACTTACTGGAGGGGCTGGAAACCTTTGCAGTAGCCTACCTGGATGACATCTCCGTGTTCATCGCTACCTGGGAAGAACACCTGGTGCACCTGTCACAGGACCTGGACCAACTGACAGCTGCCAATCTGACTGTAAAACCCAGTAGGTGTCAGATTGGCATGACTGATGTGCAGTACTTAGGACACCAAGTAGGAGGAGGTACCCTGAAACCCTGAGACAGGGAGGTTGAGGCCATCCTGGCCTGGCCTAATCCCCAAACCAAAAAGCAGGTTATGTCTTTTTTGGGGACCGCTGGCTACTATAGGAAGTTTGTATATAACTATAGTAGCCTGCCCAAACCTCTGACTGACCTAACCAAAAAGAAACTGCCCAAGGTGGTGTCTTGGACACCAGAATGTGAGCAGGCATTTCAGGCCTTTAAGGAGGCACTGGCCAGCGCCCCTGTGCTGCAGGCTCCAGACTTCCCCCGCCGTTTCCTAGTGCAGACGGATGCCTCTGCCTATGGATTGGATGCAGTCCTGAGCCAGGTGGATGATGCTGGAGAGGAGCATCCCATCCTCTACCTGAGCAGGAAGCTGCTTCCCAGAGAAGTAGCATACGCCACGATCGTGTGGGCTCTCCAGAAGTTACAAACATACCTTTGTGGATGGAACTTCACTGTGATCACAGATCACAATCCCTTGAGCTGGCTAAATCATGTTGCTGGGGAGAATGGCAAACTACTTCGGTGGAGCTTAATTCTGCAGCAATACGATTTCACCATCCAGCATAAGAAAGGCAGCACCCATGGCAATGCTGATGGGCTGTCATGGCAAGCCAAGCCCGCAGGGGTCGGTTGCGTCAGAAGGGAAATTGTAGTTCCCTCCCATGCAACCACCTAAAGGGGAGGTGTAACGATATCATGTACTGGACATGAAACGAGGAGAAGCCAAGACAATGGTCAGTTCTCCTTTTACCATCCAAGAAGGAACATCTGCCAAGTTGAGAACCGAATACCTAGCTCATCGATCGAACTCTGATCAACTCTCGGACATTAATTGCAAGTATTCTTCCTTCCCAATTCTACCTTATTTCTTTGTGACTGTATATTGTCTTTATCTTTTGAAACATCTTTTTTCTGTAAATGTTTTATTTGCCTCAAATTTGACCTTTTCATAATAAACCCTTATGTTGAAAAGTGTTAACCTTGTTTCTAAAGCTCTTAATGCAAGTTATAAACTAACCTGCCTCTTAAAGGGAGCTACTGTTGTAGAGTAAGACTTCTCAGCAGACCTGCCTGTGGTGGCAGTGTGTGTGCAGACGCTTATTCTAAAATTATAATTGGTATTGCTACAATTACGAGTCTCCCTCGACTCAGTCTTTTAAAACGGTGGTGGTGGCAGTTAAAGGGTTAATTGTGTAATTATCCCAGTGATAATCGCTCTCAGGCTGCTCGCAGCTAGATTGTGGTCTCGCAAGCTGGAAAATCTCTGTGCTGGGTGCAGCTGAGAGTGGCATTGTTACGTAAGTGACAGCATGCTGTGAGGTTGGCCGGTCCTTCTTCGCAAGTTAGCGAGGAGGGCAGGGATCTGACACCCACGTTCGTCACACCACTCCTTTGTTATTTTAGCTGTGTGCTTAGGGTCATTGTCTTGTTGGAAGGTAAACCTTCGGCCCAGTCTGAGGTCCTGAGCACTCTGGAGAAAGTTTTCGTCCAGGATATCCCTGTACTTGGCCGCATTCATCTTTCCCTCGATTGCAACCAGTCATCCTGTCCCTGCAGCTGAAAAACACCCCCACAGTATGATGCTGCCACCACCATGCTTCACTGTTGGAACTGTATTGGACAGGTGATGAGCAGTGCCTGGTTTTCTCCACACATACCGCTTAGAATTAAGGCCAAAAAGTTCTATCTTGGTCTCATCAGACCAAAGAATCTTATTTCTCACCATCTTGGAGTCCTTCAGGTGTTTTTTTAGCAAACTCCATGCAGGCTTTCATGTGTCTTGCACTGAGGAGAGGCTTCCGTCGGGCCACACTGCCATAAAGCTCCGACTGGTGGAGGGCTGCAGTGATGGTTGACTTTCTACAACTTTCTTCCATCTCCCGACTGCATCTCTGGAGCTCAGCCACAGTGATCTTTGGGTTCTTCTTTACCTCTCTCACCAAGGCTCTTTTCCCCCGATAGCTCAGTTTGGCCGGACAGCCAGCTCTAGGAAGGGTTCTGGTCATCCCAAACATCTTCCATTTAAGGATTACGGAGGCCACTGTGCTCTTTCGAACCTTAAGTGCAGCAGAAATTTTTTTGTAACCTTGGCCAGATCTGTGCCTTGCCACAATTCTGTCTCTGAGCTCTTCAGGCAGTTCCTTTTACCTCATGATTCTCATTTGCTCTGACATGCACTGTGAGCTGTAAGGTATTATATAGACAGGTGTGTGGCTTTCCTAATCAAGTCCAATCAGTATAATCAAACACAGCTGGACTCAAATGAAGGTGTAGAACCATCTCAAGGATGATCAGAAGAAATGGACAGCACCTGAGTTAAATATATGAGTGTCACAGCAAAGGGTCTGAATACCTATGACCATGTGATATTTCAGTTTTTCTTTTTTTAATAAATCTGCAAAAATGTCAACAATTCTGTATTTTTCTGTCAATATGGGGTGCTGTGTGTACACTAATGAGGAAAAAAATGAACTTAAATGATTTTAGCAAATGGCTGCAATATAATAAAGAGTGAAAAATGTAAGGGGGTCTGAATACTTTCCATCCCCACTGTATACTTTAATGTTGGGTGCCTTATAGAGTCCTTTTCCTCCTGAATTATAACCTGGAAAAAATAAAGGAACTACTTGTGTTACTTGCTGAAAAGAAGCTGTCTGCAACTCAAAGCTGAACACCGGGCACAAAAATATTCATTTAAGTATATTCCTCAATAGCTGCAAAACATATAATTCCTGTTTGTGAGCAATAATGTCTTTGCAAACCCAGATATTACCTTACCCAGATAAAATAGCAGTGACATCATCACTGTGCAAAGAGCAGAGCTGTAGGAGGGACTCAATAGGCCACACCCACTACAGGCTGCCTGCAGAAAACTACAGGACTTTTCTAAAACGGGAAGTTCCACTTTTCATTAACCCTTCCACCACTTCTGGAATTTTTCTGAATGGAGGTACCTATTTTTTGTCAGGTACCCACTTCTGCTCTTCCCACGTAGATAAGAAGAGCAGAGGTTGGCCTATACATTCCCCATCCCCTGCCTGCAACTCCCTGGGATGTGTGATGTGTCCCAGGAGACTACAAGACCAGTCCAAATGCGTAGTGTGTCTTGTGCATGAGCAGAGTGGAGTGGGCTGTGAAACAAGATGGCAGAGCTGAGAATCTGAAGTCCGGTGATGAACCAGCCTGGGTGATATTTGCGCTGGATTCCTTAACTGGTAAAGTGTCTGTTTTTAAAAGTCAGTAGCTACAGTATTTGTAGCTGCTGACTTTAATGTTTTTTTTTTCAAAAGATTGTAGCTGCTCTTTAAGAGCACACAAGAATACATTACACAGGTTTGCATATATTGAAGGACAAACAATTCACATAGAGACTTTTTTGTTTCATCACAGTTTTCATTTGTTTCTGGTTTATATTTTTGTATATCACTGAAGAAAAGATACATAATATCATATTATTGTAAAGCCATGTTTGCGTTAGCATTAAAGTTTGTTGCATTAAAGGCGAGGCAAGGCCAAAGCTCGTTTGTGCCTACTTCTCCTGTAGGTCACAGGAGTGCCCTTCATTCTGCACTCCTGTGACCCGTGTTCAGCTCAGTCGGTGTATGCTATGGAGAGATACCAATTTTAATGTGGGGATCCGCCCAGAGGCCTGGACCAGCAGCTGGCTCAGGCTCTCAGCAAGTTGCTGAGAGCCTGAGCCAGCCGCTCCCAACCCCTTCATAGTGCAGTGCTCAAGTGACTGATAGAGGGGTTCTCTGCTCACCAGTTCTCTGCTCAATGAAGTCGGAGTACTAAGCAATCAATGGTCTTTATCGCTCAGTTCTCAGTGTAGAGGTTGTGGAGGACAGATGGATCCATCTAGGTGAGTATAAATGTTTGTTTTTTAATACCCCACACTTCTCTTTTAAGGGTAATTTGTGGGGTGTCATATACATACATATATGTAGGAAGGCCAGTATGGTGGCCTGAATTTATGGGAAGAGCCCGGGGGGTATTTAAGCAGCCCGCTCACCTGTGGTGCTTGTCGGTTTCCTGTGCGTGATATACGTCACTAGGCCGACTATTCGAATACCAGCGTCCGCAAGTTCTTGTCTCGCAAGTTCCCGCATTCGCAATTTCCGTGCTCGAGAGTTTCGAAATCCGTGTTACCAATTCGAAGTTCGTATAACGTGTCTGGCTCGGCTGTCGCAGGTAGGGTCCCGTCTGACTTTTTTTTGCT
Organism: Aquarana catesbeiana; assembly: GCF_042186555.1. Lineage (NCBI taxonomy): Eukaryota > Metazoa > Chordata > Amphibia > Anura > Ranidae > Aquarana > Aquarana catesbeiana. The sequence continues at coordinate 241,467,980 of NC_133325.1, read as the reverse complement.
GAGTTGCTGAGAGCCTGAGCCAGCCGCTCCCAATCCCTTCATAGTGCAGTGCTTAAGTGACTGATAGAGGGGTTCTCTGCTCACCAGTTCTCTGCTCAATGAAGTCGGAGTACTGAGCAATCAATGGTCTTTATCGCTCAGTTCTCAGTGTAGAGGTTGTGGAGGACAGATGGATCCATCTAGGTGAGTATAAATGTTTGTTTTTTAATACCCCACACTTCTCTTTTAAGGGTAATTTGTGGGGTGTCATATACATACATATATGTAGGAAGGCCAGTATGGTGGCCTGAATTTATGGGGGTATTTAAGCAGCCCGCTCACCTGTGGTGCTTGTTGGTTTCCTGTGCACGATATATGTCACTAGGCCGACTATTCGAATACCAGCGTCCGCAAGTTCTTGTCTCGCAAGTTCCTGCATTCGCAATTTCCGTGCTCGAGAGTTTCGAAATCCGTGTTACCAATTCGTAGTTCGTATAACGCGTCTGGCTTGGCTGTCGCAGGTAGGGTCCCGTTGGACTTTTGTTTTCACGCATTGTTAGATATCATGTCACTAAACCGTGATATCAAACTCACGAATCACTCGGAAATTTCACAACGTAACCGCATTGCATACCACTCGCACCATCGTTATGTTACCATTTCTCGTTATTTGAGAAACATAGACGTCGCTTCATTTCAGGCATGTCTAAATTGTTATCATGCGTCAGCAGATAACCGCTGTGATTCGCAATTTCTTATCGACCCATGTCAATTCGATACCAAGTCATTTCTCATTTCAGAACATTTCTAAACGTTTCTAACATTTCAAACCATTTTGAATCATTTCATTCATTTCAGTCACGTACCGCGCACCGATTCGAATTCAGTCGCCTCTAAAGATGCAAAATAAAATAAATTGTAGCGCTAAAAAACAAATGTGTAAATTATCTCTGTGTACATAAACATAATGTCCCAATGGTGACGTGTTGTTGAAGCAAAAAACAGTCCACAATCAATGTATGTGATCCGTGTGGCAGATGTTTCAGCTTCTCAACGGTCAGCTCAGGTATCTTCAAGATAAATAGATAGATGGAATACGCTTACCGGATAAGTTGGATTCTACTGCCATGAGCATAGAATCAATAAGGCTTTGTGCCACCAAGGGCCGAGGTGTAGAATGATGGAGGCAAGGGTAGAGCCTCTGTCAGGCGCGGATGTCCCTCTCGGTCCGCTGGAGCTGGATCAAAATGGTTCCCAAAGGCAAGTGGTTTCTCAATTCACTGGAACATAAGAGAAAAAAGAGGGATGCTTCCACATAGTGTAACTCTGTATATTTTTATTGCTAAAAAAACGCAATACATGGAGCATAAAACATAAAACATGATCACGGGTAAAAGCAGTGTATGGGGTGAGTAAAAACGCCCTACGCGTTTCGATCCAAAGATCTTCAACAGGGGCATATCTAAAGATGCACCCATTCGCTCCGGTGTGCCCCAGTAGTTACGGCCTCATTTCAGTACATGCTCCAGAGTCACGTTCATTGTCAGTCGCTCGTTACGACTCACCGATTCGTACCTCTGTCATGGTTATCATTTCACTGCCACGTATCACGCTCCGATACGAATTCAGTCGCATGGAAATGCACCGATTCGTCTCGGCATGCACCAGATATTTGCCACATTTCAGTACATGCTCCAGAGTCCGATTCGCAGTCAGCCGCAATAGCGGCATGATCGATTTGCTCCTCTGTCATGGCAACAAACTGTTACACCTGCACTTACCTTCGATGCACCGATTCGTTACGGCGTGCCCCAGGGCTCGGCCTCATTTCTGAACATGCTCCAGAGTCCGGATCGTAGCTAGACATCGGGCGACCGATCCGCATCTCTGTCATGGAATTATTACCATTCATTTCACTCCCACATATCGCATCACCGTTTCGAAACCAGTCGCATCCAAGATGCACCGATTCGTCACGGAATGCCCCAGTTGTTTCGGTCGTATCCATACCTATACCAGAGCTCGGTTCGTTGCCAGTCGCAAATGTGGTACAACCAATTCGAGCCTCGGTCAAGGTAAAACATTTCTGTCATTTCGTTGTTTCATACTGCGCTCCGATTCAAATCCACATGCATTCAAAGATGCACCGATTCGTTCCGGTGTGCACCAATGTTTCTGTTGCCTCATTTCAGTACATGCTCCAGAGCCCAGTTCGTGGTCAGTCGCAGTCGCGGCATGACTGAGCCGGAGCTCTGTCATGGTAAGAGATTTCATCCATTTCATGATCAAGGCAAACTTTTCAAATCATTTAGTTTTCACTATATCAAAACCGGCAGGCCCCAGTTGGCTTGGCCTCATTGGCGCAGTCACGTCACACTGATTCGTGCCTCTATCATGGCATAGACATTTCACCCATTATATTTAATTTCATGCATCTGTCGCTTAAACACATGACGTCACTTTTCAAGTCAGGTAGTCAAACCCTTCACCGGTTGTCATCTGTCATTTCCTCCAGGTCAGTCAAAAGTTAAAAAAAAAAAAAAGCCACACCCCGTCTTCCTTCGAAGTTCAGTCATGGTCCCAATTCATTGGTTAAAACCTGCGCCTCACTACTATCCCCCCTTATAGTCGCACAATCCGATTTATGTTGGTATCATTTCATACATCCTACAAACTGATTCGGATCAGGATTTATTGTATACAACATACAAAAGATTCGTATCGGTTTAATTTCATACAGCTTCGATTCAAATCTAGTCGCGTCGGTGACACAGCGATTCACATCGGTTCCAGATTCATACTCTTCACGATCCAATTTTACATTGGATTCATTTTCATACACTCTACAAACGGTTCTTATCAGAATGATTTCATATGACCGATTCGTATCAGATTCATTCATACACCTTACAACCAGTTCATATCGGACTAAATTTCATACACAAAAAAAAAAAATAAATAAATAAAAGCACAACTTCTTGCAATCATTGCAAGCACGCATCCAAGCACAACTCCCCGCAATCGTTGCAAGCACGCATCCAAGCATAAACTTCTTGCATTTGTTGCAAGCACACGTCGAAACATAACTTCTTGCAATCATGGCAAGCACACATCCAAGCACAACTTCTTGCAATCGTTGCAAGTACGCACCCAAACATAACTTCTTGCAATCATTGCAAGCACACCCAAGCACAATTTCTTGCAATCATTTCAAACACGCAACCATTCATAAACTTCTCGCAAACATTGCAGGCAGGCATTCAAGCATAACTTCTTGCAATTGTTGCAAGTACGCATCCAATTACAACTTCTTGCAATCGTTGCAAGTACGCATCCAATTACAGCTCTTGCAATCGTTGCAAGCACACATCCAAGCATAACTCTTGCAGTCTTTGCAAGCACGTGCAGTAACATGTACTTTTCACAGTCACCACAAACACATCTTCAGTGACATAAACTCCCTTGCAACCGTTGCAAGCACACATTTAAGCACAACTCTTACAATCATTACAAGACACGCATCTTAGCATTACTTCTGGCAAACATTGCAAGCATACATCCGAGCATAACTTCTTGCAAACATTGCAAGCATACACCCAAGCATAACTTTCTGCAATCATTGCAAGCATGCATCTAGTCACAACCTCTTGCAATTGTTGCAAGCAGTGCTGTATTTAGGCCTAGGCCGACAAGGCCCAGGCCTAGGGCGGCACTTTGCAGGGGGGCGGCGAAAAAACGCCCCCCCCGCCCGCCCGCCTTCCCGAGTCCCGCGGCCTTCTCCCGCACAGATGCAGGCTCCGGCGGCCGGCTTCCTGTGGTGTAGATGGCGTGCTTGGTGGGGGGGGGCGACTCGCGCCCCCATAAGCGGCCGCGGTGACTTGCTGCATTTAATTTGGACAGGCGGAGCCTAAAGCTCCGCCCTCTACCCTCCTCCGTTCGGCTTTCCTGCATCGCTCGTCTCGGGCAGGGTCTGATGACAGGAGGAGAGAGAGAGAGAGAGAGAGAGAAGCACGAGGGGAACCCCCTACCCCATAGCCAGGACAGCAGGTAAAATACTGTAGATTAAATTACTATTACTCTTGTACAGTAAAGTGCACATGCATGGGATCACTTTTATTGCAATATCATGACCATGAGCACAGATTGGCTGCTTGGGTGCATGTGCCAAGCAGCCAATCTGTGCTCAATATGGAAATGAATATACAGATCATGATATTGCAATAAAAGTGATCCATGCTACAAACTCATTACACAGTCCACCTTCAGTGAAAGTTCATGTACTGCAAACTTTGCAGTACATGAACTTTCACTAAGAGCCCTTTCACACTGGGGCGTCGGGGCTGTCGGCGGTAAAGCACCGCTATTTTTAGCGACGCTTTACCGTCGTTTTTGCAGGGGTTTTCGGCCGCTAGTGGGGCGGTTTTAACCCCCGCTAGCGGTCGAAAAAGGGTTAAAACAACCTGCAAAGCAGCGCTGCAGCAGTGTTTTGCAGGCAGATTTAACCCTTTTAAAACCGCCCCACTATCGGCTGAATAGCGCTGCTAAACCGACGCTAAAAATAGCGCCGCTTTACCGCCGGGGCGCTTTCAGTGTGAAAAGGCTCTAAAGAGGATAAAGCACTGATTGCTACTGATTAGGCGGCACTCTTCAGCTGTACTTATAAGGTAGCACTGATTTGCTACAGTGATGGGCATTGATGAGGCCGCACTGATGGCCCCTGATAACCTGCACTGATGAGGCTGCATTGATGGGCACTGATGAGGAGGCATTGATGGGCACTGATGAGGCTGCATTGACGGGCACTGGTGAGGCTGCATTGACGGGCACTGGTGAGGCTGCATTGATGGGCACTGGTGAGGCTGCGCTGATGTGCACTGGTGAAGCTGCGATGATGGGCACTGGTGAGGCTGTGCTGATGGGTACTGGCGAGACTGCCCTGATGGGCACTGGGGAGGCTGCCCTGATGGGCACTGGTGAGGCTGCATTGATGGGCACTGGTGAGGCTGTGCTGATGGGCACTGGTGAGGCTGTGCTGATGGGCACTGATGAGGAGGCATTGATGGGCACTGATGAGGCTGCATTGACGGGCACTGGTGAAGCTGCGATGATGGGCACTGGTGAGGCTGTGCTGATGGGTAATGGCGAGACTGCCCTGATGGGCACTGGTGAGGCTGCGCTGATGGGCACCGGTGAGGCTGCGCTGATGGGTACTGATGAGGCTGCATTGAAGGGCAGTGATGAGGCTACACTTGGTACCCACTTTTAATGTAGAGAGAGGAAGAGGTGGAGCTCTAAGATGAAAAGGTGGAGCTTAAAAGGGAAGGGGTGTGGTTTACAGATTACAGGGCGGGACTTAAACTCAAAGGGGTGTGGCCTTGACAAGAAGGGGTGGGTCATATTTAAATTAGGGGTGCATGGGTTTAGTCAGGCCCAGGGCAGCACAAAACCTAAATACACCACTGGTTGCAAGCACACATCTAAGCATAACTTCTTGCAATCATTGCAAGCACGTATCCAAACAGAACTTCTCGCAATCATTGCGAACACGCATTCAAGAATAACTCCTTGCAGTCTGTGCAAGCACATGCAGTAATACGGACTTCTCACAGTCACTGCGAATACATCTCTATTGACAAAAACTCCCTTGCAATCGTTGCAAGCATGTATCTAAGCACAACTCTTGCAATCATTGCAGGCCTCGCATCTTAGCATGACTTCTTGCAATCAGTACAAACACATTCCTTAATAGGCTAGTTGTCTCCACTGGCATCTTCATACGATCCACTCGTCATTTTCTGTATCATTTCTCGCTTAGGTCAGTTGAGTTCAGGTTCCATCCCGCACCAGGTATCGTATTGCCACACACAGCTGGCTCCTTCTCATAACACTATCAGGCTATACCTAGCCAGCATCCAGCATTTCCTGTCCTTACAGGACCCCAGAGAGCCGTTTGTGTCTTCGGCCTATACAGTAAGATCCCTTCTACATGGCATCCAGAAGCATCAGCCCATAACTAACAGCAACACTTGCCCATCACAACTGCCATCTTTACGGACATGTCACAAACCTCACACATTCCCCAGTCTAGTCATCCAAGCAGCCATCTACCTGGCCTTCTGTGGTTTTCTACGGCCTAACAAATTCACTTTTACTGGCACTAGCAGCCAGGTACTACGTAGACACCACTTGACTCGCTGATAAAACCATTACGCCTTTTCAGCTTGCGGTCTCCAAAACTCAACAAACGGAACCGAGGTCTACAATAACCTCTTCCGAACTAACAACTCCACGCAGGCCAGCCTCCCCCTTGACAAGCTGACCCGCATCAGGCCAGTTCCCCAAGACTTCACCCATACACGTGTGTGTACTAAGAAGCAGCTTCAGGCTTTCCCGGGAATGCTCAATTTTGCAATACAGGTAATTTCCCCAGAATCGATCTTCTGTGTCTTCCTCTCCTACACACAGGACCCCGTGCAGAGCCTTAACTTAGACACCGCGGCAGTAGCGGACCTATCAATGCCGGAAAGTCCCGTACTACGTGGATCGGTATATCAATGTTTATACCATCTATGTTGCCCTTATCACCCCAGGTAGTGACAGATGCCACAGCCTCCACAGGCTTCGCTGCAAATTTTGGCCACCATTGGTTTACAAGAACATGGCCTCCAGAGACACTCCTAAACCCCGTGTTTACATGGACTTCCTCCCTCTTCAAGCGATACCCGGTCATGGCAGCCGCTCAACTCTAGAGTCATATCTGGACAGGACAGGCCATGGCTTTCGCCACCGACAACCGGTCCGAGGCGATCTTGATGAAGCCAGGTCTGCGTCGCTCTGTTATGTCCTTCCTGCTCAGGCTGGTGCAATTATCTTGGCAACACCAGTTTAATGTCCACTGTACGTTCATTCCAGGCTGCCATCTTGGGGGACATGTTTACTATCTTTACTTGTTCGCCATTTGGCCTTCTCCCCAGTTTGCTCATACAAGCAGCCATTTACTTAGCCTACTACGGGTTCTGGCGGCCCAGCGAGTTCACCCGCAGCAATCCCGCAGGCCAAGACCTGAGTAGTTGGCTCTCTACCAACACCATTTCTTCCTTCACCTTGCAGCGTCTAAAACCCAGCAATCAAGCCCCACGATAGACATATATCTCCATAAAATAAACAACGTCCGGTGTCCTGTAACCATACTCGACCGCCTACTGTCACTCCTACCGGTACACTCAAACTCTAGTCCCCTATTACCTTTTCGGGCAAACCCTTGAGTGCCTGCCAGTTCATCAAACACCTGGGGGCTCTTCTACGCAGTCTACACCTCGACCCCAGTCAGTACTCCGGTCACTCTTCAGTATCGGGGCAGCCTCGGCAGCATTTCGGCATGGGTCCCAGACCACGTCATTAAGAGACTTAGCAGGGGAAACTCTGCCTACCTCGCCCGGTACATCCCCACTCCTTAGGTGGAAACGGCACAAGCATCCACCAAACTTGCTCAAATAAACAAAGATAAAACTAATAAAACTACACCCCTTCCTGAATGTTTTTGCCCCCTTATTTTGGCATACCGGCCATCAGACCAAGGCACACTTTCAGGTCCATTTCATATGTTAAGTCCACACTTCCAGGTCTATTTCCGATGGTAAGTCTTATGTTAACTATAAATGCTATCTATGTCCATATCGGACATAGGGCTCCAACCATAAGTAGGAAGGCCAGTATGGTGGCCTGAATTTATGGGAGGAGCCCGGGGGGTATTTAAGCAGCCCGCTCACCTGTTGTGCTTGTCGGTTTCCTGTGCGCGATACCCACCCTCCCATCCCCATTTCAGAGCATTTCTCAACTATTCATTTCTCTTTACAGAATAGTCATTTCTTAAACTAGGTCCATTTCATATGGTAAGTCCACACTTCCAGGTCTATTTCCGATGGTAAGTCTTATGTTAACTATAAATGTTATCTATGTCCATATCGGACATAGGGCTTGAAACATAAATATATATATATATATATATATATATATATATATATATATATATATACATATACATATATATATATATATATATATATATATATATATATATATATATATATATATATATATATATATATATATATATATATATATATATATATATATTACTGTGCAAACGTTTGACGGCAGGTTTGACGAAATGCTGTAAATTAAGTAAAAATATATATTTTAATTGTTTATTTTTTCAATTTACAGTGAACAGAAGAAACATTTAAATCAAATCAATGTTTGGTGTGACTACCTTTTGGCTTCAAACCAGCATTAATTTTTCTAGGTACACACGTTGCTTGCACATACAGTTTTTTAAGGAACTCGGCAGCTATGTTGTTCTAAATATCTTTGAGAACTAACCAGAGATCTTCTGTGGATCAAGGCTGCCTCAAATCCTTCTGTCTCTTCATGTAATCCCAGACAGACTTGATGACATTGAGATCAGGGCTCTGTTGGGGCCAAACCATCACTTCCAGGACTCCTTGTTTTTCTTTACACGGAAGATAGTTATTGATGACATTGCCTGTATGTTTGGTGTTGTCCTGCTGCAGAATAAATTTGGGGCCAATCATACACCTCCCTGATGGTATAACATGATGGATAAGTAACTGCTTTTATTTCTCAGCAATGAGGACACTATTGATTGGGAAAAGTTGTGTACACCATTAATTGGCCAAAAAAATTATTGCAGCAGATGAAAGACACATTATGCTTACTTTCCTTCACCATCAGAAGATGTCCAACAGGGCCATCAGCACAGAACTGGTGGAAACCAGTGGGACCCAGGTACACCCATCTACTGTCTGGAGAAGTCTGACCAGAAGTGGCCTTCATGGAAGAATTGCAGCCAAAAAGTCATACCTCCGATGTGGAAACGAGGCTAAGCTACTCAACTATGCATGAAAACATAGGAACTGGAGTGCACAATAAATGGCAATAGGTGCTTTGGACTGATGAGTGAAAATTTTAAATATTTGGCTGTAAAAGGATGCAGTTTGTTCGCCAGGGTAGAGAGCGGCTGCGGTACAATAAAAGTGTCTGCAGGCAACAGTGAAGCATGGTGGAGGTTCCTTGAACATTTAGGGCTGTATTTCTGCAAATGGAGTAGGAGATTTGGTTAGGATCAATGGTGTCCTCTATGCTGAGAAAGCACTCTTAATTTACAGCATTTTTTCACACCTGCCAAAAATGTTTGCACAGTACTGTATATACAGTATATTTACATATATAGTGTATATACAAATTCTAATAAAATAAACCTGTGTTGGAAAAAAGTCCAAAAAATGTTACACCTATACAGGTATTATATGATGCTAGGACATACTATAAACATTTTAGAAAGGCTTAGGATTTACAGATGCAATCCTTTTGCTAGAAATGCCCTCAGCCCACATCCCACAATGCAATTCTCCATGTCAATCATCTTATATACAGTAGGGGGCAAGCCTTTGTCATGTGCATGGATTGGGGATATACTTAATCTCAATCTTAGTTTAGCAATTCGGACAACTTACATTAGCTCTTCTAAGGGTCACAATTAAGATTCTCTGCGATGTACTGGCATCTAGAATTTATATGACATATTTCTTTCACTTTTTTCTTTTACTCAGGTTTACATTAGTGAACTTTCTAAAATATTACATGTATTCTAGTAGTGCCAATATCTGTAAAGGTTTCATGTACCTGTGTAAGGAGATCAAGATGATGAGGGTGGCCTTTTGCACAATTCCCATCCGGGCACCCCTGAATAATGGCACATAGGCTGCAATGGAAATAGGCAGGTGCAGGTGCTAGGAAGCTGGAATGGAAGATTGAATTTGGGAGCACTGATGTCAAGTAAGCAGAAGCAAATTGGTGAGGGTACTCAGAATACACCAGTAGAAATTGGAACAGGATAACAAGCCAAGCTCAATAACAATTGAGCAGTTAGGCACCAAATTGTTAGCAGGATCAAGGTCAGAGATGAGGTTAGGAATGTGCAGGAAGTGAGATACAGAATCGAATGGCAAAATCTTGGTCAAGAGTCCAGGCCCAGGTCGGTAATAAAGGTGAGTAGTATTTTTCTACTTTTATATAAATATAATAAACATATTTAAAAAAAAAAAGGTAAGCAGCAAATATAGAAATATAGATAGACAAAGATTATTCAGATGCAGGTCTGACTAAAGCCAGGTCAATAACAGGGCCAAGCGGGTTCAGGATCAGGGATAACAGAAACTCAAGCTAAAAGAGCATTCAGCAATGATCTCATGTAGGGGCCAGCTTTAAGTAGTTCACTAGGAGCCAGTATCTCTGCTGGACGTGCCTATGCATCGACAACCATGCCCGTTGTGTGCATTTTGCATGTTTAGTAAGGCTTACAAAACATGTGCATGTTTATGTGCATGCCAAAGAGCCTTACCGCTGGCATGACCTTTCACATGATGTTTCTGACTAAAGGTGCCACTGTGTTTTCTAGGTTGGATTTCTTACCACTAAATAAATATTAACATTGACTTTCAACAAGTACGTACTGTATGTTTTGTAATTTGTCTGAACTGTGAGAGGCATTCAGTTATGAAACATATCCTTAATACAAATGGCTAAATGCTGCAATTTTACTTGTGAACAACACTGATCTGAAGATTTGACAAATTGCACATTTCTCACCTATTTGTTTAGATCAGAATCTTCTGATTAAAGAAAGTCTGAAACAGTATGTCGTGTACAAACATTATGTAGTCTCCTTTGGGTGTTCTATTGGGCTGCGTGCAGTGCTCTAATTTGGGACTCTCAGATCATTTTGTTCAAGTGGAAAGTTAGTCTTTTCAGTGTGGTTTTAGATATAAATATAAGAGGTCAGCTTGACGTTAGTAATCTTAATGTGTATTAAAGGATAGTGCTAGGAAATATAACTGGAAGGACCAGCAGGACGTAGGTGTAGAGTGTTAACCACTTGCCGACTGCCTCACGCACATTTACGTCAGCAGAATGGCACGGGCAGGCAAAGCAACATATATATACATTGCTTTGAACCTGCCCCCTAGCGTGCACGTGTGGTCTCCGTGACCCTGCCCATGGGACACACTTAACCCCTTCCCGTCCCCTAGTGGTTAACCCCTTCACCGCCAGTGTCATTTACACAGTAATCAATGCATTTTTATAGCATCGATTGCTGTAAAAATGACAATGGTCCCAAAATAGTGTCAAAAATGTCCGATGTGTCCGCCATAATGTCGCAGTCAGGATAAAAATCGCAGATCGCTGCCATAACTAGTAAAAAAGAAATTAATAATAAAAATGCCATAAAACTACCCCCTATTATGTAGACACTATAACTTTTGCGCAAACCAATCAATATACGCTTATTGCGATTTTTTTTTTACCAAAAATATGTAGAATACGTATCGGCCTAAACTGAGAAAAAATTAGCTTTTTTTAAAAAAAAACGGGGATATTTATTATAGCAAAAAGTACAAAATATTGATTTTTTTTAAATTGTCACTCTATTATTGTTTATAGCGCAAAAAATAAAAAACACAGAGGTGATCAAATACCACCAAAAGAAAGCTCTATTTGTGGGAAAAAAGGACGTCAATTTTGTTTGGGAGCTACGTCGCACGTTTGCACAATTGTCAGTTAAAGTGACGCAGTGCTGAATCACAAAAAGTGGCCCGGTCATTTGGCAGCCAAATGGTCCGGGGCTGAAGTGGTTAATTACACTTACCTCTATGCTGTGTTATCTCAGGTCTTCCAAGACTGTATTAGGAGTGCAACCGTACCAATGTGTGGCATTTATAGAGGGATAGCAGCAATGGAAGCCAATACCAATTGGCCAATAGCCAATGGAGCTGAACTCAAAAGTGAATATTTGCTATAATATATACTGTATGGAACAAATAGAATGTTAATAGTGCCTTAGCTGCACCCTAAAACATGTACCTTTTGTCTCGAATTCCTACTGAAAAATAAGTTTACTTTCTGGTTTGTGAGTGTGCGTAGGCATTCATGTGCCTACAGTCTCATGGCTGTATATCTACAGTATAAATCTAAGGCACCACTGCCTCTGACTGGTCACAGATGATTTGGAGTGAAATTGGATGATTTCACTACTGTCACTGGGTGATGCCACAACCATGTTGTTCCCTGTTCTTTATCTGGTGACTCTTATATAAGGGAAGCAAAGCCTTCCTCTATCAAGATGGCCTCTTCCATACAGAGACACGATTCAGAAGAAGACATAAGTCAATTTTGGAGAATGATCAACAGCAGGGAGATCACAGGCAATATTGCTGACTTCACAGCTTAAATCTGAGCCTCTGTAATACAGCATTTTCTTAAAAATCAAACTGTTGAGCATTCTTCAATTACTATTAAAGTGGACGCAAACTCAATTCATGAAATTTGAGCTGCGCACATATATCTGCAGTGTTTTGTTATCTCTCTTCAAAGCCCTGTGTTCTGTAGCTCTGTCCTGCTCTGTTCTTCTGTCATCAGCCTAAGAGCCCTTTCACACTGAGCGGCCCATAGCGTCGGCAGTAAAGCGCCGCTTTACCGTCGGATTAGCGGCGCATTTCGGCTGCTAGCGGGGTGCTTTTACCCCCTACTAGCAGACGAGAAAGGGTTAAAACTGCACTCCAAAGAAGCTGCTGACAGGACTTTTCCTGACGTCCTGCCAGCGCAGCGCTCCAGTGTGAAAGCCCTCAGGCTTTCACACTGGAGACAATGCTGCAGCTGTTTGAGGACGTATTGCAGGCGCTATTTTTAACGCTATAGCGCTTGCAAAACGCCCTCGGTGTGAAAGGGGTCTAATAGCTTTTGACAAGCTCTCCGAGACGGGAGCCTGAAGTGTGTGCCTGGGGAGGTTGCTATAAATTGATTAGCACACTGCTTTACTGTACACAGGTAACCTCTGCATGTGTGGGGAAGGGTGTGTGCCTTTCTTCCAATCATCTGTCTCACAGTGTCTAGCACAAATCCCCTCCTACAGGAGAACCAGGAAGAGAAAATTCTAACAGGAACTACACTTTCTAAACAGTATATCAAGGTGAAGACAGCAGATATACAAGTAAAACTTATGTAGGTAGATTTGTTTCATCCCTGTGATCATCTGTGGCTGTTCACTTCACTGGGTATATGTGAGGGTTTACATCCACTTTAAATAAAGTGGATAGGAAAGGGTTTGAAGCTTTCCCAGCTTTATTATTGTCTGTATTCCTGCTGGAGGAAATTACTTTCATTTTAGTTCTAGTGACTTTTGCCACCTGGGACATGATTCTAGGAGAAACAAGGAATGACAGCAATAAAAGACATTACAGTGTTACTAAACCCCGAACCTTCATTCACTATATCTGGTCTCCCACAGTACACAGAACATGGAAATGCAATAGCTTTAGTAAATATAAATGTCTAAATACCTTTTCTCATCAGCAGTATATGGGAGTCTTGTGACTTCTATCAGTGTCTGCCTAAGCTTGTAGGAGTTTTCATTCCCATCCTCTGTCTGGACAGTGCTAATTGGCCCTGTACTAATCACATGCACTCTCCTAAAAAAAAAAAAAAAATTCTAGCAATACACACCAAACTGAGCATGTGCAGCCTGACTCCTAATGCTCTGTTCTGTCAAGAGATAGGTTGGGTTTGTGCAAACAAACTCATGCATACATACAAAAATACTGCGCAAATTCAAATAAATAATATACATGTTATATCCCAGCACCTCTTTAAATAGTTCGGAACCCCCTAGGGGGCTGGAATGATTAGTTACCTTGTGACCACTATCACAGTGGTCACATGACTGTAGCCAGTCTCTTCGGCTACTGATCTGTAGCCTGGGCCCAGAGCTGTCTGCACAGAGTGCGCAGTAAGAATTCCCTCAGCACATAAACAACAGCTGCCCAGCGACACATATGTGCGGTTTGTGGGCAATAAAGCCCACCCTTTTGCCCTTGCACATACAGTATGTGTTGGTGAGTCATAAAGGGGTTAATATACACTCACTGGCCACTTTATTAGGTACACCTTGCTAGTAACAGGTTGGGCCCCCTTTTTCCTTCAGAACTGCCTGAATTCTTTGTGGTATAGATTAGTTTCATTGTTTTTTACTAAAGCTTTCATATAAACAAATAGAAAGTACACTTAGACACAACTGTCATACATTATAACACATTTCCGAGAGTTCTTTGAAGGAAAATGCATGACATAGTAAACAAAGATACCTAGGTGACTAGTACATTTTTTATTAATTATCAATCGTTGGATAGAGAGTGATGTCTCCCCATTTCCAGGCACCCCATCTGGGAGCAAACTGTACATGGGGAGAAGACAACACAACCCACCCTATAGTTCACCTATGCACATGGGGCGACAGAACAGTTACCTGTCGTTGATTATTGTTTTGCCGGTTATGCATTACGGTATGTATACATATTATTGTACTTCAAAACAAGGTAAAAGAATGGGAGTCAAAATAATAGAGTGATAAAGTAACTAAATAAGAAAGGAATAAAAAACAGGAATTACCACCATTGAAAAGCTAATCAATATCATTAAGTATAATGCTGGTTGGATAACCAGTGTATCAAAGAGTATCTCTGGAAATCTTGTGGACCATAGTAGCCATTTAACTGTGAATTGAGGCATTGAGTTAGATGAGTATGCAGAGAACTTTTCATAAAGATATTGGGTTTTTACTCTGTTTATTACATCGGTTATATTAGGTACTGCATCTGTTTTCCATTTTGAGTTAATGTTTAAGCACGCTGCTATAAGGACATGGGTGATTACACATCTGTGTTTCGTGGGTGTGTTATCTATCTCTGGGTTGAGGAGGGCCAAAGCGGGCATAGGGGCGAGGATGCTTCCTGTGATTTTTGCTAATAGGGAAAATATTGAGTTCCAGAAACTCCTCACCGATTTACATTCCCATAGTAGGTTGAATATTGTCCTTTTGGAGCCGCAGTTTCTCCAGCAAGAGTTATTAGCTTCTTTAAAAATGTGTGCTAGCCTCACCGGTGTTAGGTAACTCCTATGTAATAATGTAAGAGATAAGTCCCAGTGGTTAGTACAGTGGGAATGGTTGTAGCTAGATTGAGTTGCCTTGATCCAGTCTGATAGAGCAAACGTAGCCTTAAAGTCCCTTTCCCAATTTATCATACTTGAGGTTTTAGTATAGGTATGGTTATTTTGCATTTTCTTGTAAAACCAGGAGAGACCTTTAGGTTTATGAAAGGTGGTGGTCAGGTATTCCCTTATATCTGGTTGTATGGTGAAGAGGAAGTTTGGGTTGTTATTGCGGTAATGGTGTAGTTGAATGTCTGCATATAATGCTTTAGGGGGGCGTTTTCATATAAATTGAGTATATGTGGTTTCTTTTGAAAAGGATCCCTGAATTATTTTCAAAGAGGGGATAAGGTATTCGTACATGCCTAAGGTAATGTCTTTCCTTTGTAGGGATTTACTACTGTCAGTTTGTCCATTTAGAGCCCTCCACGCAGTTACCGTTGCATCAATGGAGGGAAACTTGGGGTAGTATATTGGTCTGTGTCTTGTTGTTGCTAGTTAAAGTGATGGTAGATCCCTTTGTGTGACTATCGCTCGCTATATTTGCACCCATAGTTTGTCATTTTTTTGGTCAAACCATGACTTAGCTTGATCCAGCAACGCTGCATAGTAATATTTGTGTAGGTTGGGAAACCCCGTTCCCCCCTCTGTCGTTGTTTGAGTAGTATAGGGTAGGAGAGCCTTGCTAATTTACCAGCCCATAAAAATTTCCTAAACATTTTGTCAACAGTAGTGAAAAAAGATTCGGGTAAGCAGATGGGGATGGTTCGGAAATAATAGATTATTTTTGGCAATAGTGTCATTTTTAAGGCGGCTATTTTCCCTATCTAGGTAAGTTTGTGTGATGAGATATGTGCTAGGTCATTTTTAATTGTATTTATTTGGGCAGGGTAGTTATGTTCACATACAGAATTGGAGGGGTAAGAGAGGTTGAACCCTAGATACTTCAGACTTTTCGTGACCCATTGAAAAGGGAATTGCGATTTTAATATATTGAGATTTGGGGTAAGTATATGTATGGGAAGAATAGAAGATTCATTAATATTGAGTTTATAGTATGATACACTCCCAAAGTGGTTGAGTAAGCTTTGTGTCCTGTTGAGGGAAGTTGCCGGTGAAGTTAGGGTCAGTACCACATCGTCCGCAAATAAGCCGATTTTGTGGTCTGTGTCAGATACTCGGATGCCTGTAATAAGAGTGTCTTGTCTAATTGCTTCCGCCAGGGGCTCCATCACCAATGAAAAAAACAGAGGGGATAGAGGGCATCCCTGGCAGGTCCCATTTGTGTAATAGAATTTATCCGACATGGCGTTGGAAGTGTATAATCGCGCGGTCGGTACAGTATACAGTGCAGATATGGCTGATCAAATAGGACCCGTGAAGCCAAACTTGTTGAGTGTCGCTCTTCGGTACCCCCAGTGAACCCGATCAAACGATTTTTCAGCATTGTCAGGAACACTGTGGGCACATTTCGAGTCTCCGCAATTCTAAAAAGATTATACATTCTGCGGGTGCCATCTGGGGCTTGCCCACCCTTCACAAATCCCACCTGGTCCGCTTTTATTAAGTAGGGAGTTACTTCTGCTAGTCGATTAGCTAAAATTTTTGAGTCCGTATTGAGAAGGGATACAGAGCGAAAATTTTGAGGGGCATGTGGCTTTTTCCCTGATTTTGGAAGGACCACTATAACCGCTTGGAGCATCTCTTCTGGGAATGAGGTAGAGATGGTAGCCTCAAGAAAGAGTTTATTCATGTATGGCACTAGAGTGTTTTGAAAGGCTTTTTTAATACTCGGCCGAGATGCCATCAGCGCCTGGTGATTTATTGGGAGATAGGGCATGGATAGCTTGGAAAATTTCTCTATCTGATATAGCAAAGTTTAAGTACTGCAACTTTTTAATGTCTAGGGACGGAAGATTGATAGATCGAAGAAAGTTATCAATCTCTATATCACTATATCAGTGGGTTGAGGTATTGAGGGATCTGATTTTTAGTTGTATAGTTGTTTGTAATATGTGCAGAATGTGTTAGCTATATCTAAGGGATGATATACAGGTTTTGACGTGTTGGGGTCAATGATGTGGGAAAGTTTAGATTTTTGTTGTTTTTTGCGAATGTAAGCAGCTAAGAATTTGCCAGCTTTGTTTCCCTGGGTATAGTGGGTGGCTTTGATTCTCTATAGGTATAATTGGTGATCAGAGATTAAATGTGTACATACATCTTGTCTGGTTTGGAACAATGCAGAGTGTACCTGAGGGGTAGGGTTAGATTTGTGCTGCATCTAAAGGGATTTAAAGCGGAGTTCCACACAAAAATGGAACTTCCGCTTTTCGGAACCCTCCCCCCCTCCGGTGTCACATTTGGCACCTTTCAGGGGGGTGCAGATACCTGTCTAAGACAGGTATTTGCACCCACTTCCAGCATAGACTCCCATGGGAGTCTACGCCTCTTCCCGTCCCCACCGCGCTGTCTCCTGGGAACACACAGCTCCCAGGAGAGAGCGGGGACCATTTGGGACGCACAGTGCGACTCGCGCATGCGCAGTAGGGAACCGGGAAGTGAAGCCGCAACGCTTCACTTCCTGATTCCCTCACCTAGGATGGCGGCGGCAGCTGCCGAGAACCGAGCGGGTTCTCGGCGTCCCCTGCCGACATTGCTGGACCCTGGGACAGGTAAGTGGCCATGTATTAAAAGTCAGCAGCTGCAGTATTTGTAGCTGCTGGCTTTTAATATTTTTTTTTTTTGGCGGTGTGGGTGAACCCCCGCTTTAAGTTTAGCTAACAGTGTGGTCAGTGCCTGTAGTTTCCTCCTCTTTTCTCTTGATCCTGCCCGGAGGAGCAGGCCTCTGCTGTACGCTTTGTGGGCACACCACAGAGAAAAGATAGAGGTGTGAGGCATATCATTATGAAGGAAAAAATCCTTGATCTGATCCTGCAACCTACTCCTGTATTTGGGATTATCAAGTATGGATGTGTTATTGCGCCACAAGTGCACTTGATTAACACTGAGATTGGAGCATGATCAGACCAAGTGATTGAATGAATTTTAGCTGACACAACATTTTTTAGAAGAGACAAGTCAGATACAAATAAATAAATTCTTGAATATGACTCGTGGGGAGCTGAATAGTAAGTAAAGTTTTTTCCCCAGAATTAACACAACACCATATATCATGTAAGTCAGATGTATGTAAAAAGGGTTGGATTTCACTGCGTGCTGAACGCTGTGGGGCAGAGTAATCCAATTGTTTGTTAGGTACACAGTTAAAATCACCACAGTATAGCACTAAGCCTTTCTTGATACTGTCAACTTTCTTTTTGAGAGTATGCAGGAAAGGCAGTTGTCTACAATTCGGAGCATAAAGGTTGATTAGAGTATACATGACATTATTCATTTCACAAACCAATACAATAAATCTTCCCGCTGTATCTATGATCATGTCATGAAGACGGAAGGCAACAGTATAGCTAACAGCAATCAACACACCACATTTTTTCTTTGAGCCAGAGGCTGTAAAAACCTGGGGGTATAGTTGGTTTGTGCACAGAGGTTGTTTTTGTTTTTTTGCTGTGCAAAATGAGTTTCCTGAATGCACAGAAAGTCACCTTTCGGGGTTTTCGCCTGCTGCCACATGGCCCTCCTTTTAAAGGGGCTGTTGAGGCCATGTGCGTTCAAAGACACAAAGTTAAGGACCATTGTTCATTAGGGAGAGAATGCCATGCAAAGGTAGCTTTAGGATTAGTAATGGGTAGTTATAGACATCAGTACCTGTAGGTGAAGATATGATGTCCTTAAAGTTGGTATAGAAAAGTGCCTGTAGTGGCAACCAGAAGTAAGCAGATTCCAGAGAGTCGTCATCAGAGTTTCCGTGTGTAATCGTAGGTGGTAAAACAAAAAAGGAAAAGACAAAAACGTCAACAGTCAAATAACAACAGTAACATAAAAAAATGAGGAAGTAGTCCTCAACGTGCGAATAATATCTCATAGGGTCAACTGGGGATTAAGCTCTTAGTGTCCAGCTTCAGCCCTTGCTTTTGTTGAGCTGTGAACCTTTATGGGACCCTGGTGTATAAGATGTGAGGGCAGGGTCAGGTTGCATCAATTTGTCTCAATTCAGGTGAGATGCGCCAGGGGTATTGGTAGTAAGTGCGGCCTCTTTTTCATTTGGGAGAAGACCCTATTTTTTTGTAAGTTGAAGACCCTCCTCCAGGGATCTGATAGCGTAAGTGCGGCCATCTTTGGTAACGAGGAGCTTGTTCGGGAAACCCCAAGAGCATGCGAGGTGGTTGTTTCGTAGTAACTTAGTGAGCGGCACTAATTTCTTACGTGCCAGCATGGTGTGTTGGGAAAGGTCGGCATGAATGGCAATTCCTGAATAAGGGTTAGGCAGTGCAAAGTGTTGTGTTGCGAACTGCATCAGGTTGACTTTAACGTGGAAGAAGTGTATGCGGGCTATGATGTCACGCGGGATTTTGTCTGGGAGGTGATGTGGCTTGGGTAGCCTATGAGCCCGATCTACAATAATCTCGCCAGCAGGTGTATCAGGGAGCAAGTCCTGTATTAGCTGCTGCACGTAATGCCGGAGGTCAGAGGGGGGTACAGATTCCGCCACCCTGTGTAGTTTAATATTATTTCTGTGAGATCTGTCCTCGAGGTCCGCCATTTTGTTTTTCAGTGCCTCCATTTCATCATCTTTGTCATTGCTCACTAGCTCATTATGAGCAGACGCAAATTCTGCCATTTTGTTCTCTACATGGCTAACACGGTCCCCCACCTCAGCTATATCAGACTTCATTTGTTAAACACAGTCCATGAGATTCCTATGCATGGATCCCCACAGGGACATCAGCATCTCTTTCATGGTGGTATAGCTGAGGAGTTGCCCTGTAGTTGGGAAGTCGTGGATTTGCTCATAAAATTCAGTGGTGCTGTCCTGGGATGTGTAGTCCCCCTTTCTGTCCCCTGCATAAATGTGGGCAGAGGAACGCTTAGGTGCTGCCTTATGTGGGCTTTGGATTGGTGTATTGCAGGAGGAAGAGCGGCTGCTGTGGCTGGGTGAGATGGAGGGAGACTTGCTGCTGTCCCTCTCATCCCCTTGTGTGCCGTTTTGTCTGGCGCACTGCTGTCTGAAGGCAGCGGCGCCATCTTGTGATTTCGGCATGTTCGCCGAGACAAAAAAGTCAGTTAGTTTGCGGGGACTTCCCTTGGGTTTCCTCTTACCCATATCAGCAGTGAGGTTGGTGGGGTTCTCAGGGACCCGTGGACTGTCTTTGCGGTCGATCCTAGTCGCATTGTGCAGGCCGGGAGAGCTGGAGGACTCGGAGCTCTCTCCTCACGCGGCCATCTCCTTCGGCTGCCGGCCACGCCCCCCCCCATGGTATAGATTCAACAAGGTGTGGTGTTAGAAACATTCCTCAGAGTTTTTGGTCCATATTGACATGATATAGCATCACGGAGTTGCTGCAGATTTGTTGGCTGCCCATCCATGATGCAAATCTCCTGTTCCACCACATCCCAAAGGTGCTCTTTGGATTGAGATCTGGTGACTGTGGAGGCCATTGGAGTACAGTGAACTCATCGTCATGTTCAAGAAACCAGTTTGAGATGATTTGAGCTTTGTGACATGGTGCATTAATCTGCTGGAATTAGCAATCAGAAGATGGGTACACTGCAGTCATAAAGGGATGGACATGGTCACCAACAATACTAGGTTTTGGCATGTAAACGATGCTAAATTTTTACTAAGGGGCCCAAACTGTGCCCAGAAAATATCCCCCACACCATTACACCACCACCAGCTTGAATCGTTGATACAAGGCATGATTGATCCATGCTTTCTTGTTGTTTTTTAATCTACCAACTGGATATCGCAACTGAAATCGAGACTCATCAGACCAGGCAATGTTTTTCCAGTCTTCTATTGTCCAATTTTGGTGAGCCTGTGCGAATTGTAGCCTAGGTTTCCTGTTCCTAGCTGGCAGGAGTGGAACCTGGTGTGGTCTTCTGCTGCTGTAGCCCATCTGCTTCAAGGTCCGATGTGTTGTGCATTCAGAGATGGTATTCTGCACACCTTGGTTGTAATAAGTGGTTATTTGAGTTACTGTTGCCTTTCTATCATTTTGAACCAGCCTGTCCATTCTCCTCTGATCTCTGACATCAGCAAGGCATTTTTGTCCACACAACTTCTGCTCACTGGATATTTTCTCTTTTTCGGACCATTCTCTGTAAACCGTAGAGATGGTTGTGTGCGAAAATCCCAGTAGATCAGCTGTTTTTGAAATACGTCTGGCACAACAACCATGCCACGTTCAAAGCCACTTAAAACCTCTTTCTTCCCCATTCTGATGCTCAGTTTGAACTTCAACAAGTCATCTTCACCTCGTCTAGATACCTTAATGCATTGAGTTGCTGCTATGTGATTGGCTGATTAGCAATTTGTGTTACCAAGCAATTGAACAGGTGTACTTAATGAAGTAATGAAGTGGCTGGTGAGTGTATACACTTTTTAAAATTGGAATAGTTCAGTCCAATTGTTCCATAAAAGAGGTGAACTGTGCAATTAGGTGTAGCGGTGTAGTTGCCACTAGTAACAGACAATCCACCAATTCACCCCGCTGCCAGACTCCATATATAACTTGCAGAGACAATGAACAGTCTTTTGCTGGTTTTGTTTGTTTATTGGGGGTACAACTTGGTTGGGGAAAAGGGTATATGGGATGCCCATAGGATGTTTCAATTGCCATCATATTTTAGAGATTATACATGTAGCACCAACTTTCATGCCTGTAAATATAATGCAATGTTAACTTATCAACAGTATTATATTTTAGTATGTGGCACCATCTAGTGGTCAAATTGGTGAATGGACTTTATTTTTATTTTACTCTTTCAAGAATGTGAGAAAACATGAGAGGAAGTGACTGTTTATTTACTTTTCACATTAACCTACCTACCCAGAATGCCGAGTGATTTTACCCAGCAACACTCAGTACTGAAATGATTGCTGGGTAGGTTATAAAAGGACTCCGCGTGGCCATCTTAGGTCTCTCCTGGACGCGTGGCCTGCCTGTGAGGACCTGTGCAGAGGTGTTCCAGAGAGCGCGGCCTACACCGACTGCGGAGCGGCACAATCAACGACCCTGTGCATCAGTGAGCAGTAGAGACGCTGAGACGGAACTAAGAAGGATCCAAAAGCACCTGTCGGAGCCATCATAGGGTTCTGGTCCATCTTGCAGAGCGGAGCGGTGTAACGGCGCCGGCCGGCTGGAAGCAGGATCAAGTGCATCGGAGCGGAGCTGTCCTACTACACAGACCTGGTTGGGTGAGACGGCTGTTGCCCAAAGTTTTCCTAACGCACTTTTGCACACCTGAATCTGTGACACAGTGTGCTGGGACCTGTAGTCCCACACAGGAGGATTGAAGGAACTAGAGACTGAGTTCAAATAGGCCTCAAGCCTACCCTTCACTGCATTATTAGCACTGTGTTACACAAAGTTAATTACACTGGATACAATTGTAGGTTATTACACTTCAAGAATAATCTTCGACATCCACTTCATCTAACACTGGTTTACTTAAAGTGGTGTTCCGGCCAAAATGATACTTTTTAAGTAAAAATACCCCTATAATACACAAGCTTAACCACTTGACAACTGGGCACTTAAACCCCCTTCCTAACCAGACCAATTTTCAGCTTTTGGTGCTCTCACATTTTGAATGACAATTACTCAGTCATGCAACACTGTATCTTTATGAAATTTTTGTCCTTTTTTTTACACAAATAGAGCTTTCTTTTGGTGGTATTTAATCACTGCTGGGTTCTTTATTTTTTGCGCCGTAAAAGAAAAAAGACCGAAAAATCTGTAAAAAAATACATTTTTCTTCATTTCTGTTATAATATTTTGCAAATTAGTAATTTTTCTTCATATATTTTGGCCAAAATTTATACCGCTACATATCTTTGGTAAAAATAACCCAAATCGGTGGATATTATTTGGTCTTTTTGAAAGTTATAGAGTCCAAAAGCTATGGTGCGCATATCTGAAAATTGATCACACCTGAATTACTGACGGCCTATCTAATTTCTTGAGACCCTAACATGCCAGAAAAGTACAAATACCCCCCAAATGACCCCTTTTTGGAAAGAAGACATTCCAAGGTATTTAGAAAGATGCATGGTGAGTTTTTTGAAGTTGTCATTTTTTCCCACAATTCTTTGCAAAATCAAGGTTTTTTTTTTACTTTTTTTTTTTTTCCACAAAATTGTCATATTAGCAGGGTATTTCTCACAGACCGCATATGCATACCACAAATTACACCCCAAAACACATTCTGCTATTACTCCCGAGTATGGTGATACCACATGTGTGAGACTTTTACACAGCGTGGCCACATACAGAGGCCCAACATGCAGGGGGAGCACCTTCAGGCGTTCTGGAGCACCCAACTCAATTCTGACATTTCTCTCCTACATGTAAAAATCATCATTTATTAGCTAGAAAATTACTTAGAACCCCAAAACATTATATATGTTTTTTTAGCAAAGACCCTAGAGAATACAATGGCGGTCGTTGCAACTTTTTATCTCGCACGGTATTTGCGCAGCAGTTTTTAACGCGTTTTTTTTGGAGAAAAAAAATGTTTTGTGCTTTACAAAAACCAAAACAGTAAAGTTAGCCCAATGTTTTTACATAATGTGAAAGATGAAGTTACGCCGAGTAAATAGATACCCAACATGTCACCCTTCAAAATTGCACGCGCTTGTGGAATGGCGCCAAACTTTGCTACTCAAAAATCCCCATAGGCGACGCTTTAAAATTTTTTACTGGTTACATGTTTTGAGTTACAGAGGAGGTCTAGGGCCAAAATTATTGCTCTCGCTCTACCGATCGCAGCGATACCTCACATGTGTGGTTTTCATATGTGGGCGGACTTACGTATGCGTTCGCTTCTGCATGCGTGCACACAGGGACAGGGGCGCTTTAAAAAATTTTTTTTTTTTTTTTTATTGTTCATTTTACTTTATTTATTTTAGTTTGATGCTTTTTTCAAAAAAAAAAATTTTTGACCACTTTTATTCCTATTACAAGGAATATAAACATCCTTGTAATAGGAATATGGCATGACAGGTCCTCTTTACAGTGAGATATGGGGTCAATAAGACCCCACATCTCACCTCTAGGCTGGGAAGCCTGAAATTAAAAAAAAAAAAAAAAAAAGATCCTGGCTTCGATCGTAGCGGTGAGTCGGTAGAAGCACCACAAGGCGGCGGGAAGGGGTGACGTCCCCTCTCGCCTCCCGTAAGAACGATCAAGCAGTGGAACAGCTGCTATGATAGTTCTCATGGTGTAGGGAATCGCCGGCTGAAAAAGCTGATATCTGAATGATGCCTGTAGCTGCAGCCATCATTCAGATATCTCCGCACAAAGTCAAGGACGTTGTATGACGGCCGGCGGGCGGGAAGTGGTTAAAACGCTTTTTTTTTTTTAACACAAAGTTGTCCATTTATACAATATTTCTACCACATAACATGTACATACCAAAAATGACACCCCAAAATAGATTCTCCTGCTCCTCCTGAGTACGGCGATACCCCATGTGTGAGACTTCCACAGCTTGGCCACATACAGAGGGCGAGTACAGCTGAGCATGGCTCAGCATGGCAGGGTATGGCAGGGTATGGCAGGGTATTGCGGGGTATGGCGGGGTATGGCAGAGTATGGCGGGGTATGGCGGGGTATGGCAGGGTATGGCGGGGTATGGCGGGGTATGGCGGGGGGCATTGCAGAGTATGGCGGGGGGCATTGCAGAGTATGGCGGGGGGCATTGCAGAGTATGGCGGGGGGCATTGCAGAGTATTGTGGGGGCATTGCAGAGTATTGTGGGGGCATTGCAGAGTATTGCACAGCATTGCAGAGTATTGTGGGGGTATTGCAGAGTATTGCACAGCATTGCAGAGTATTGTGGGGGCATTGCAGAGTATTGCAGAGTATTGTGGGGGTATTGCAGAGTATTGCAGAGTATTGTGGGGGTATTGCAGAGTATTGTGGGGGTATTGCAGAGTATTGTGGGGGTATTGCAGAGTATTGCACAGCATTGCAGAGTATTGTGGGGGTATTGCAGAGTATTGTGGGGGTATTGCAGAGTATTGTGGGGGCATTGCAGAGTATTGTGGGGGCATTGCAGAGTATTGTGGGGGCATTGCAGAGTATTGTGGGGGCATTGCAGAGTATTGTGGGGGCATTGCAGAGTATTGTGGAGGCATTGCAGAGTATTGTGGGGGCATTGCAGAGTATTGTGGGGGCATTGCAGAGTATTGTGGGGTATTGCAGAGTATTGCACAGCATTGCAGAGTATTGTGGGGGTATTGCAGAGTATTGCACAGCATTGCAGAGTATTGTGCTGGTATTGCAGAGTATTGCACAGCATTAGTAGTAGGGATGGCTGAGCATGGATGGATGGATGTCACTGTGCAGCGTTGTGGGCACTACACATACAGCCCACAGCGCTGCAGACATCCATCCATCCCCCTCCCCGCTCACTGTGTACCGATCGGTACACAGGAGGGGAGGAGAGGAACCGGCGTCATCAGATGACGCCGGTCTGTTTACATGTGATCGCGCCGTCATTTGACGGCGCGATCACATGGTAAATGGCCGCGATCAGCGGCCATTTACCGGGATCCGTGATGCCCTGGACCCGGCGGCCACGGATGTGTTCAGGTGCGCGCCCCAGGGGGCGCGCGAGAGGGGAATTCTGGGAGGACGTCATAGTACGTCCACCCAGAGTTATCCAACCGCCCTGCAGCCGTCATTCGGCTATGGGCCGGTTGGTAAGTGGTTAATGTATTCTAGTAAAGTTAGTTTGTAAACTAAGGTCTGTTTTGTTAGTTTATAGCAGTAGTTTGTTATCTTATAAACTTGCAGCAGGCTGTGGCCATCTTAAGTGTGGGCATCTGAAGCCAGACTGTATTTCTTCCTGGATCTCGTCCTTGCAGATCTCGCACATGCTCAGTGCAGCACAAGCAGTGTAATAGGTTTCAGGTCAGGTTTCCATAGCAACGGCAGTGTCAGAGGAAGTTGCTGCCCCTTCCCAGAAGGCATTGCAAACAGGAAATGATGTGATGGGCCACGGCCAGGGAAGAGGAAGTGAAAAATGAATACAGCAGATATACAGTAGGTGCTGAGAAAAAAAAAATCCAATTCGTTTACAGTGCACAGTTTAGTGAGGGATGCTGAAGAGTTGTAAAAGTGAGTGGAACTCCACTTTAACTGTTGGATTACAACTTATTGTTCGTAAATAGCTAGCAGAAGACAAAGAAAAGACTGCCTCTTTCATTGCAGGGCCTTGCATCCTAATTTCTGGTTAATAGAGAGTTTATACTCTAAAGCAGGGGGAGCTCCCTAGGGATTGCATTTTGTGCTGAATTTAATAATGTTGTATTTTTGTAGTCACAAGAGCGCACTGGAAGAGGGAAGGTGCCCAGAATTAAGGTATTTCCCATTCTGGCATTAGTCCCACTTGGAGACACACTTCCAAAGACCATATAATATAAGATTGAGGTGTACCAATTATTGTGTGTACTTATTGGGCTGTCACACTATGTTTGTGTGACAGACCAAATATTGTAATATCGCTTTTATACCACTTTAAAGTAAAGTTACGGTTCTTCGTTAAGTACAACTTGTGTGGAGTGTTGTTCCTTTTCTAGCAGGTGGAACATCGGATACCCAGGTAATAACAAAGGTATACTGTTATTATATTGTACATTGTGGGGTTATCCTTTATTATTAGCGTCACACTAACACTGCACCACAGCTGTGTCAAGGGGATTGAGTCAAGTAATTGGGGGTGTTAAAGCAGAGTATGGGCCCAATCAAACATCAGCAGCTCCTTCGGGGGTTAGTGCTACATACACACTAGCACATATTTAGAGCCAGAAGATATGATGTGCATCTGTAACTCTTATGATTCTCCTCCTGCATCTCCATGAAGACTGTTGCTCCTCCTCTACTTAATTCCCGCAGACTATTGCTTCCAAGAATTCTACATTCAATACCGTGTAAAGAATGAGGACATCACTCCAGACTGTGTAGGAGTGATGTTCCCAGAAACTCTCTCCTCCTGTACAAACTTCTCTCCTTCTGCACAAACTCTGAGGTTAAATAATGTCACATCTTCTTCTATTGAGCAAGAAGGACCCACTCTAAGTCCTTAAGCAGGCTCTGGATGCTTCGCTGCTACTAAGCCTGAGGCCTGCAGCACCTCTCCCCAGAGGCCTAGTAGTTTAAAAGCATTTCTTTGGATGGTGGACTACTGTTCCCAGCCAGCCTAACTTGCAAATCCTGTGCCCTCAGGCTACATCAACTTGACATAGAACCCCACAGTCTCTCCTCTGATCCAGGACTCCCCATCATTCACCGTGTAAATGATGAAGACTTTGCTAATGACCGTGTAGAAGCAAAGTTCCCTCACAGACTTCCTGGCACATCCAGCCCTCCACTGTGGTAACACTCACTGACCTTTCACTGCCCTGAGTCCTTAATGGAGAACTTGACTGGACCATACATTCCGACAGCTTCACCTGCCCTTTTGCTCCAGGAGTTCTTTATCAATCACTGACAATGACCGTGTAGAGGCAAAGTTCCTTCACAGCTCTCCCTGGGCCTCCTCCTGCGATCGGGGGACACCCCCCCAGATGGGGGTGCCCTCCTGCTGCTGCCTAGTATTCCATCCTCCACTTCACTCAGCCGACATCTCCCCCCAGTGGCATGTCACCTCAGCTTATATAGGAGGCCCGCCCCATGTCAATACCAGATGGGGATTGGTCAGGGCTCCCACATGAGCTGCCTGCCACTCCAGTTCTAGGCCTGGCCCCTCTTTCAGAATATTCTCCCTGGAAGCAGGGGAGGTGCCTCTGAACTGGAGCACAGTTGATCACACCCACTGCTACTCTGACCACTCCCAGCCCCCAGATCAAAACAGACAGGCCTAGCTTACAGCATAGGCCTGCCTAAATTTGCCTGTGCTGACAGTTCCTAGTAAAAATATATTACTAGCACCTACCTATTGGTAGAGGGTGCTACATAGGGAACACTCCTCTGCCAACTTCCAAATGGAATCTCCTCCAGTGATATCAACTCCACCATCGTGACAAATGTGAACTCTTACCAGAACAAATAGACTTCATAGCTGAATGGGGTTAATCTGCATTTTGTGAACCATCACATGGGTAGTTGAGGTATCAGTCGGTCATAACTCTATTGTAACATCTAACACAGTGTGTGTTGCCGTATACAAAGCAAAAAAGATAATGCAGGCAAAAACAATCATCCCTCGACCATCCTGTCCTTTTTATGTTGGGCAAACATGTTGACGTCATCATCATTTAAATAGCAAATATAATATTCACATAAGTACAAATACAACCTATCAAAGTTTTATTTCTACTTCTCCTCAATTGTGCGTAACAGCAGAGTGGGTTTGACCAAGAATAATTGCTGCGGTGGTGAAAAATTTACTTTTCCTCTTCTGGTCCTGCAGGAGCTGTAGTGCAACACTATGTATTGTAATGGACATAGATATAGAGTTGTAAAAGTTTGAAAACTTGATAGCCATTAATTTGCATGTAGCTGCATTGCTGTTGCAGTTAAATCAAATAAAGTTTTTTTGTATTTAGCAATCTTAGTAGCACTTCACATCACCAGCTTCATCCCTCCGGGTACAGCTCCAAATGTGGAGCAGTGCTCCATCCATTCAATTCTGTGGCTGGTCTGTACTCAAAGTGGCCTCCATCCATCCAAAATTGTACAGGTTCAGCCACAGGAATTAAAAGAGGGAGCGAAACAAGTGCACATTATTAGCTGTATGTGGCTGGCTAAAATGGATTTTGGTAATAGCTCCATTGCTTTTTCTACACTTATAGTAGTTATTCACTCCATTTACAGTAGACAGCCCAATGACACGTGATTAAAATTGATTGCTATACAATTTTGAAGGTCTTCATTGAATTGACATGAATGGGAACTGCAACATGACCTGTGGTTAAGCATGAACTGCAGAATGAGCCATTAATGAAATCTCTGTAAGAATATCTATGCACAATTAGATATCTACAATGCAGTGCTGGGCAGATGGCTTTTTAGTGGATTCGGCCATATATGCATATGACATACATGGGCTTTAGAAATACTTTCGGATCACATGAGGACAAAGGCAATGATGTTAAAATATTTGCAAATACTGCCAAAGTCATCTATTACAGTAATCCTATATTAGTCCCAACTTTTTAGGTATTTGGGTGAAGTGCGAATGGTTCTAAAGCAGCTTAATTCTGTCAGTGTATGGGCATCTTGCTACTGATTCAATGAGGAAAAGAACTCTATATCATCTAAATGTAATAAAACAATATTAACAAAAAGATAAGATACTAACTATCATGGCTCACCTGCCTAGGCATCCGAGATATTGTTTAGTCTTCTTGTGGGATCCTTAAAAATCTGAGGATCCCAAGAAAATGTGCCCCTGTGCTATGTATGGGAAGGCTGAATGACACCACCCTCGGCCCAGTTTAGGTTATACTCTGAACTTGGAATATAAAATATTAAACATTCTGCTGAATGTAAACTTTGACGTGTTTCTGGCAATTTATGGCCCTATCACTTTGGCCTTTGATCTCATTAACAGTAATTTTGAAAACATTGGTGTTAAATTATTAAAATTGGAGAGTGCAAAATCTGGTGCAGCTCTGCATAGAAACCAATCAGATTCTAACAGCTTGTTCAATTAAGATTTGACAAAAAAAAAAAAAAAAAACACGAGAGCTTGCAGATGAAGATCGAGGGACTTGCAGCAGGAGATGCGGTTCCAAGAAAACAAGAGATCCATCAGGTCAGGAGCAGTAGCCGTGCACAGTAGTCCAGCCAGGGTTAAGGTAGCACTACACTTGCACTGCAGGGCCGGGATGTGTGGCTGGTCAGTGCTCTGAGCAGACTTGCAGCAGGAACACTCAGCGGGGAGCAGGACTGCAACATCAGACAGCCAGGCAGACACTCAAATGGATCGGAAAGTCTGGAATCATAGACAGAAGCATGGTCACAGTATTAGCCAGGGTGATCAACAGGCAGGCAGCGAGGTACTAAATTAAGAGCAAAACTGAAGTCAGGAACAAGCCGAGTCAGGAACTAGCGTCAAGACAAAAGCATGATCCGAGATCAGGTCAGGGGTAAGGATGAGCCAAATACCCCCCCGGTTCGGGGGGGTACATGCGAACAGGCAAAAAACTCGGACGCACGTACAAACACGTTAAAGTCTATGGGACACGAACATGGAAAATAAAAGTGCTAATTTTAAAGGCTTATATGCAAGTTATTGCCATAAAAAAGTGTTTGGGGACCTGGGTCCTGCCCCAGGGGACATGTATCAATACAAATTTTTTTTTTTAAACAGACGTTTTTTCGGGAGCTGTGACTTTTTTAATACTTATGGATTTTGGGGGGGACCCTACGCCATTTAAAAAAAAAAAAATTGGTTCGGGGTTCCCCTTAATATTCCTACCAGACCCAAAGGGCCTAGTAATGGACTGGGGTGGGGGGGGACCCATGCCGTTTTTTTCAATGAGTTCTATCTATATTGCCGAGACCCAACAATTCATTACAGTCGCAATCAGTTTTAGATTAATTTTTCCTTTAGAAATGCCATTTTGCTGTGGTGCTGTTCTAAACACAGGAAAACAGCGCTACTTTACAGGCATACTATAGACACCCCCAGGCACAATATTTAAAGGAATATTTCATTTTTATTGTTTCACTTTAAGCATTATTAAAATCACTGCTCCCGAAAAAACAGCCGTTTTATAAGCCTTTAAAATGAGCTCTTTTGATTTTTCACGCTAGTGTCCCATAGACTTTAACGGTGTTCCACGGCTTTCGAATTTGCCGTGGACACCGCATAATGTTCGTTGTTCGCCAAATGGCCAAACAACTAAAGTTCGGCCCGAACTTATGCTCGGGCCAAACCGTTTTTCCCATCCCTAGTCAGGAGCAAGCCGGGTCAGCAACAAAGGGAACAGACTGGAAGTACACAGAACATAGGGAACAGCTGAAGACCAGTCAGCATTTGAGCACAGCCAGGAGCATCCTTAAATAGGCCGTCTGAACTTCATGCATTTCTTGTCTCGATAAAGCTTTTCTGACTTCTGCATTGTGTCCATTTATAGTGTGATATTTTTGCAAAACAATTTTGTCAACTGGATCATGATCATCAAATGTTAAGAAACCAAAGCCCCTCTTTTTGCCAGATTGTTTGTCTGTGATGATTTCTATGCTGTCAATTTTTCCATATTCCTGGAAGTATTTCCTAAGGTGATGCTCTTCTGTATCTTCTTTAATACCAATCCAAAGCACATTCCTGCGTGCACGCGCATTCCTGATTGCCATTCTGCAGAGATTTATGTGGGCATGCGCATTTCTATCAGCCAGATGTCTCACAGGAATTCCCTGACAGCTGCACCAGATTTTGCACTCTAAGGTTTTACTAAATCAACCCCATTGTGATTTAGTATTAGTTTACATGTGTGTTTTAATATTAACATATTGAAAGACAAGCCCCGGAGCAGAGGGAACCTTAGTGGAGAGGCCACATGACTGGGGGGACGCTGTTGCTAGGTGCACCAGGAAGTTGTTAGAAGGAAGGGTAGGCGTGGTTGTGGGCTCAGGGAGGTACTAGTGCTTTTACTTCGCACGAGGAGGGGGCGGGGCTTATTCATTCAGTCCAGTATGCAGGAGGTAACACAGGCTAGTGCTTTGTGCTGTTACATATAGTTACATAGTAGGTGTGGTTGAAAAAAGACACAAGTCCATCAAGTCCAACCTACAGTATGTGTGATTATGTGTCAGTATTACATTGTATATCCCTGTATGTTGCGGTTATTCAGGTGCTTATCTAATAGTTTCTTGAAGCTATCGATGCTTCCCTCTGAGACCACCGCCTGGAATTCCACATCCTTGCCGCTCTTACAGTAAAGAACCCTCTACGTAGTTTAAGGTTAAACCTCTTTTCTTCTAATTTTAATGAATGGCCATGAGTCTTGTTAAACTCTCTTCTGCGAAAAAGTTTTATTCCTATTGTGGGGTCACCAGTACGGTATTTGTATATTGAAATCATATCCCCTCTCAAGCGTCTCTTCTCCAGAGAGAATAAGTTCAGTGCTCGCAACCTTTCCTCATAACTAAGATCCTCCAGACCCTTTATTAGCTTTGTTGCCCTTCTTTGTACTTGCTCCATTTCCAGTACATCGTTCCTGAGGACTGGTGCCCAGAACTGGACAGCATATTCTAGGTGCGGTCGGACCAGAGTCTTGTAGAGCAGGAGAATTATCGTATATTTTAATGTATATTTTAATGCATGCCAATATTCTGTTCTCCCCCCCGTGTATAGATTGCATTCATGTTTTTGCCACCCAAATGCATTATTTTACATTTTTCTACATTGAACCTCATTTGCATTGTAGTTGCCCACCCCATGAATGTGTTCAGATCTTTTTGCAAGGTTTCCACATCCTGCGGAGAAGTTATTGCCCTGCTTAGCTTAGTATCATCTGCAAATACAGAGATTGCACTGTTTATCCCATCCTCCAGGTCGTTTATGAACAAATTAAATAGGATTGGTCCCAGCACAGAACCCTGGGGGACCCCACTACCCACCCCTGACCATTCCGAGTACTCCCCATTTATTACCACCCTCTGAACTCGCCCTTGTAGCCAGTTTTCAGTCCATGTACTCACCCTATGGTCCATGCCAACGGACGTTATTTTGTACAGTAAACGTTTATGGGGAACTGTGTCAAATGTTTTTGCAAAATCCAGATACACCATGTCTATGGGCCTTCCTTTATCTAGCGGGATCAGGCGTGGTGCAGCCTGCAATGGAATAACTGCCGGTACGGGCCACTCCCCTAGGGTGGCCACGGCCATCACAGGGAGAAGCAGAGGTCCAGCGGGTGACGGCATCGGTGCTAGAGTGGCAGCAGCTGGTAAGCAGAGGGCCCCGCGTGGGAGGTCGGCGGTGGAAAGCCGGGCCATGAGGAGGGCCCCTGATGTAAATCCCGACCGTGAACGTCCGGCCCCTTCGGCTTCCACAGCATCCCCTGCTGGCCGGGAGGA
This sequence comes from Aquarana catesbeiana, assembly GCF_042186555.1. Classification (NCBI taxonomy): domain Eukaryota; kingdom Metazoa; phylum Chordata; class Amphibia; order Anura; family Ranidae; genus Aquarana; species Aquarana catesbeiana. Next base: position 241,434,777 of record NC_133325.1, on the reverse strand, counting down.
CCAGCGATTGGAAGGCGAGTTGACGGATTCGGACTTGGATGTGCCAGGATTGGCAGCGGGCCTGTCGGGGCCTCCAGGGATCTGGAGAAGTGGCTGGTCGGTCGGTTTCCCCTAGGCAGCCTGTTAAGTCCTCTTCTTTTTCTTCCTCTTTATCTGCACCTGTGTCTATGTTGTATGTGTCTCCCCTCCCCCACCCCTTGCCGCCACCTCTTCTGGGGTTGCGGATGGGAGTGGGCCGCTGTTGGTGCCTGTTTAAGCAGCAGGTACCGGGGTAGGGGCGTTGGGTGTGGGGAGTGTTCCTGGGTTCGGGGAGGTGTTGCTGCAGCAACTAATGGCGACTTTGTTAGCGGGCCGCAGAGATATGGTTGGCAGGGGCGTCGCATCGGCGCCAGTCACTGCCGCGATCTCGCCAGCAGCAGCATGGGTGGTCAGGGGGAAGGGCGGCCTGTTGCTTTTTCCCCGCCGGCTGTCCCACTAGCAGCTGCGATGGGTCAGCAGTCTCCCTCAGTAGTGGCCGGGGCGGCTGGGGTTCCCCCGTCGGGGGGAGGGCCTCCACAGGTGAGTACTGGGGTGAGAGCCACCCCTCTTACAGCGGGGGAGCTTCTCAAGTGAGTTCGGGGCGGTTCTACTCCGCCAGAAGTGGCCGGAGCCTCCAAGGTGAGTTCGGGGGGGCGCTACAGCAGCAGCGCTGAATGCAGATGGGGTTCAGCTGGCGGACACAGCTCGCTGCGAGCTTTATGTTTGTTATGAGGGCCACCTGGGCGCTCACTTGAAAGCAGAGGTGAGGGAGAGGATCTGGAAGGATGACTACGTGGAGATCTTTTCGCTGCTGCTGCTCAAGAAGTTTAATTTGGATAAGGTGAAGCCGGATAAGAGCAAAAAGGAAGAGGAGGAAAAGCGGCGGTATAGCCTTATTCCACACACGTTTGCAAACTGGATGCAAGCTTTTAACATTTTAGCTAGTGTGATCGGGGAGAAGGCGCCAGAACATTGTTCGGCCCTATTCTGTTATCTCGAGTCCATTAGTGAGGCCCAAAGGGTGTATGGGGGGGTGGCGTGGCTGCGCTACGATGAGCAATTGCGGCAAAGGAAGGCAATAAGACCAACATTGCATTAGGATCACAAGGATATTGGTTTGTGGATGAAGCTCATGATGCAAGCCAGGGTCGCGCCGCAGCCCTTTCATGGGGGGGCTGGGGGTGCCCAAAGCTCTTCACCATCAGCCAGTAAGTGCAAGGGGTTCTGTTGGCAGTTTAACTAGGGCACTTGCAAGTTTGGAGGATCATGTTGCTTCCGACATGAGTGTTTGGGATGTGGAGGTGCACATCCCCTGTCCAAATGTTTCAAAAAAGGAAAAAAAAGGGGCGACGCTGGAAAAAGGGAAGACGCCGATGAAGGTGGAAAAAATGGCGCTGTACCTAAGTAGGTATCCTAATAGGGAAGCAGCACAGATGCTGTGGTTGGGCTTTAAGGAGGGTTTCCCGATTCCCAGTGATTTGGCAGAAGTCCCTCCTATTGCGGCCAACATATGATCTATGATTCTAGTAAACTGCGGAAGCAAGTAGCATTGGGCAGGGTGGCGGGTCCGTTCAGGGTACCGCCATTGGGGGACTTGGTGGTATCACCTTTGGGGGTGGTCCCCAAGCGTGAACCGAATCAGTTCCGGCTCATTTTCACCTCTCCTATCCAAAAGGTGAGTCAGTGGCAATTGATCCAGCGCTATGCTCAGTGTTCTACGCCTCCTTTGATGAGGTGGTGCGGTGGGTGCAGAGGTTTGGTAGAGGGGCACTTATGGCAAAGACCGACATTGAGTCAGCCTTTCGTCTGTTGCCGGTCCATCCAGATAGCGTGCGGTTATTGGGTTGTTGTTGAAAGGGGGAGTTTTTCGTGGATAGATGCCTCCCTATGGGTTGTGCCATCTCCTGTTCTTATTTTAGTTCCTTTCTGGAATGGGTGGTCAGGGATTTGTCGGGCCTTCATTCGATTTTGCACTATTTAGATGATTTTTTTGGTGATAGGCCCTCCGGACGATCGTTCCTGTCTGACTTTGCTGGCCACCATACAGCATGTTTTCAGGTTTTTGGGGTACCGCTGGCTCAGGACAAGACGGAAAGTCCAGTGCCAGTGTTGAAGTTTTTGGGTATCGTGATCGATACTGAGCGTATGGAGTGCCGGCTTCTGGGAGATAAGCTGGGGATCTTAAAGCGTCAGTGGCAGCGGTGGCTCCCGCTCAAAGGTACAATTGCGGGAATTGCAGTCGTTATTGGGGAAACTCAATTTTGCGTGCCGCATTATGCCAATGGGGAGGGTGTTCTGTCGACGGCTGGCAGCTGCCACGGCTGGGGTCAAGGCCCCGCATCATTTTGTTTGTTTGGGTTGGGACCATAGGGATGATTTAGAGGTTTGGAAAAATTTTTTGGAGCAGTATAATGGTAGGTCTTTCTGGCTGGGACCTGCGGTGCAGGCGCAGGAACTGGAGTTGTTCACGGACGCAGCGGGGTCCGTGGGTTTAGCAGCTTTCTTTCAAGGGAGGTGGTGTGTGGAGCGATGGCTGGAGGCATTGGTGGGGTCCTAATTGATACAGAATTTGATGTTGTTGGAATTGTTTCCTATTGTGTTGGCGGTGGAGCTTTGGGGGGCGGAGTTCAGGGACCGGAGGGTTCGTTTTCATTGTGATAACCTGGGGGTGGTTCATGCAATCAATTCGCTGTCGGCGTCATCTTTGCCGGTAGTGCGTTTATTGTGTCATTTGGTGTTACTTTGTCTTATTTTGAACATTGTTGTTTGTGCGGTGCATATCCCAGGAGTTGAGAATGAAGTGGCTGATGCACTTTCTCGTTTACAGTGGGACAGATTCCAGCAGTTGGCTCCGGAGGCGGAGCGGATCGAGGTTCCGCGTCCCAGTTGGTTATGGGATCTTGTGCTGGCACCGTGATGGCGTTGGTTCGGCAGTCGGTCGCGGAATCCACTTGGAGGGCGTACGAGCGGGCTTAGCGGGAGTAGTACAAGTTGGTGAGTAGCATTGGTGGTTGTCCTGGCACCGAGGACAGGCTTCATGCATTGCTTTATTTTCTTGGTCGGAATTGCGAGGAGGGAGTGTCGGTAGCTTCTTTGAATTCCAAGATGGCTGGTTTGGCATTTTTGTTTAAATTGGGAGGTGTAGAAGATGTTACTAAGGCTTTCATTGTACGAAAGACGTTACGGGGTTACAGGAAGGGGTGGGCGAGGCCTGATGTGAGGCGGCCAGTGTCATTGGGGATGATGGAGGTTTTGACGGGAGTGTTGCCCCAAGTGTGTTTCTCTCCATTTGAAGTTCAGCAAGTTTAAGAGCTTTTGTGGTGGCCTTTTTTGGGGTGTTGAGGGTGGGCGAATTGGTCAGCCCATCTAAGTTGGTGGTTGGGGGGTTAGGCGACTCAGACATGTCAACGAGGGATGATTCCGTGTCGCTGCTCATCCGCAAGTCAAAGACGGATCCTTTGGGAGAAGGGACCAGGGTAGTACTGGGGAGTTTTCCGGGATTGGCACTATATCCGGTCAAGGCCCTATGGGAGTGGTCGGTTTTACGGCTTCCTGGGGTAGGTCCATTTTTGATTCATGAAGCGGGGTTGCCCCTGTCCAGGTACCAATTCGTGTCAGTGTTCAAGAGATGCCTTGAAGTGGGGGGATTTTCACTGTTGGATTATTCGTATTTAGAATTGGGGCGGCGACTGAGGCATCGCGGTGGGGTTTAAGTGATCAAATCTTACAGCGCATGGGGCATTGGGAATCGAATCGGTTCAGGTTGTATGTCCGCACTCACCTCCTGTGGGGGGGGGGGAGCATGTCCTTTGTTGTGGTGTTTTCATGTTTGTGTTATGTGGTCTGTCTTTCCGGGGTATGTGCATGATGGGAGTGTGGTGCTTGTTCCCTGGGTCTATAGCTTTCTTTCTTTCTTACAGGCCCAGTATGTGTCTGATGTGGATCCTGGGCCATTCCTATGTGCACTGGGGGGCAAAAAGGGCACTGGTCAGGCCGGATGGTACAGTTGGGTTTCCCCAGGGCGGAGGCTATGGTCCGTTGGATAGGGATCCCAGGGATACTGTGGTCCAGGGTATTGTCGGAAATCCAGCTTTGTGCCCGCCTGGGCAGGCCCCTGGATGTGCTCCTGCTACATGTTGGGGGCACCGATCTATGCCTCAGGGCCTCCAGGGAGCTTATCGGAGATGTAAAATGGGACTTCCTCCGCCTCTGGGTGTCCTTCTCGAACAAGATGATAGTTTGGCCGGCCATTATTGGGAGGTTGGCCTGGCGGGGGGCACGGTTGGTGGAGCATGTAAACAAAGCCAGAATACAAGTTAATAAAGCTGTGGCAAAGTTTGTAGTCCACAATGGAGGGGCTGGTGGTGTGCCAATGAGAGTTATAGAAAGATGTTGGCCTCTAACTAAGGGGGGTGGGTACATCTTTCCACAGTAGGAATAGATATGTGGTTCCTGGGGCTCCAGGATGGTCTACAATGGGCCTAACAGCTGTGGCGGGTCGCTCACGCGTAAGGGGTCACTGGTGGGTGTCTGTGGCAGGGGTCTCTGGTTCCTGAAGGTCAGAATGGTGGTAGTATATATACTGTGTGTATGTATATATGTATGTATATATGTGTATATATATATATATATATATATATATATATATATATATATATATATATAATATATGGTGTGGTACGGGTTGGGACCTATCTTGGTATGGGTACCTTCCCTATATGGTAATATGGACTATCGGTCATCGAGCTGAAGGTGCAAGAAGGTGGTAAGCATTTGTCACTGAGCTGTATCGTTCTCGGCTAGGGGCCAGGATGCTGCGGTGGTGGTGGTGGTCAGCCGATGAGATAGTGGTACCTTCTTTCAGGAACCTCATACGTAGCAGTAACATGTTTTGGTTATGAATATGTGTTTTATTTATATATATATATATATATATATATATATATATATATATATATATATATATATATATATATATATATATATATATAATCTCCTTTGTTGGCCATTTAATCCAGAAAGTGTTTTGTGTTTCATTGGTAAAGTAAGAGTAATTATGGGGGTTGGTAAGTGGGGGGTTAAGGCAACTAACTTATCAGCCTTACAACAGTCATGTAAGTAAAGATGTGTATCTGTCAATTGTAACCTAATGTCACTGGCTGCAATGAGAAACACAAGCAATTCTCTGTTGCAAATCATCTCATGTCTTTTAAAAGAACTAAAATCATGGAGAGTTCTGCAAATCCGGTTGTGATAATTTGCTTCCTGTCACAAAGGGACATCTGCTAAAACACAGATGTTTAACATTCAGGACCAGCCAAAACTCTCCTACATCAATACAAGATCATTAGCTTTCCTGTCTTGGCGTACTGCGTTCATAACACGCGTACAGTAGAACAGTGGAGGATTTTCAGACCTTTACCAGAAAGAGCTATTGCCTTTTTTTTTTTAGTTTTTTTCTCTGTACCGCACTGCATTTCATTCATCCTAAAATAATCTGTGACGCTGATGTGACTGCTTCGAACAGCAGAACTTTCATCATGATGAAAAAAAAGATACAATAGTGGCAAACTGTTCAGATGTCATTGTTGCCTTTCTGTGATTGTACATGTCTTTGGATACAGAATATGTGTATAACACTGAAAGTATCAACTAAAAAATTATCTGGAATGAAGAAAAGGTGAAAGTCAAGCAAATAACAGTAAAACACAGTTGAAAAATATCTTTACGGACTATTTACCCTTATAATAAATTCTGTGCAGAAAGTCTTATGATCTTATGATTAAGGCACCCCTTCAGGAAAATGCAGCCAGTTCCTGGTCTGTCACCACAGCTACAGCAGGACAGCAGGAGCCAAACACACCTCTAGCTGTCCGACAATGTAGAAGCATTAGCACACCGATGACCCATCAAGTTTTCTCACTTTTTTCTCACTTTTTTCCCTCCTGCATGAAAACTTACTGTCGGCATATGTGCACTGCAACAGATCTTGATTGGCTCCTTACAAGCATCCTTCATCTCTCAGCTTGATTGTTGCTATGAAGATGGCTGCAGTATTCTGGTATTGAGACAAACTACTATAGCCACATTTAAAATAGATATGAAGTGTATATAAACCCATAAAATGAATGTTTCATATTTGTTCCCCTTTTGACCGGTTAAATGAACCAATAAGAAGGTTTCATTATATCTTAATAAGTAAAGTAAGTTAAAGCGGTATTAAACCTATAACTAAAAATATAATATATTGCAGCTTACCAATCATTAGATGTGGTTGGGTGGCATTAGTTTACTTTTCTTGGGCTTTTTCCTTCTGTTTTCACCTGGTGATCTGGCCATTAACACACCTCCTGTAATAAAGTGCCCCCAATCTGAATGACGGAGCACCGGGGACACAGCAGACAAAAGCATTGTCAGTCTGGGGGGAGGTTAGTGTTAGATGTACTAACAGATTTAAATAAACTAACAAATTAAAGGAAAGCTCCAGTTCACACTTTATAATTAGTTACAGAAACAGATTTTTTTTTCATTTTTGGGATAAAGATTTTGCATAAATAAATAAAAGCGGATCATTGTAAGCACCTCTGTCAGTGGTAAATGGTTTGTCTCATTCCTGTAAACATATACATGTGGAAGAGAGCTTGTTCTTTTGAAAAGCAACTGGATTACAGGCTGGATCACCTGATGAAAATAGAAAAAGGAAAGCCTGAAAAAGAAAATCAATGCAGCCATCACATCTAATGCTGCATACACACGATCGGAATTTCCGACGACAAATGTTCGATGGGAGCTTGTTGTTGGAAATTCTGACCGTATGTAGGCTCCATTGGACATTTTTTTGTCGGAATTTCCGAAAACAAAAATTTGAGAGCTGGTTCTCAAATTTTCGGACAACAAAATCCGAGCGTGTGTACACAATTCCGATGCACAAAATTCCACGCATGCTCTGAATCAAGTACAAGACGCTTGGTCTGGTAAAACTAGCATTCGTAATGGAGATAGCACATTTGTCATGCTGCAGATTTTTAAATCTTTTAATGCAGCACATTCTCTTCTTCTTTACAATACTAGAATAATGAATTTGTTTTGCTGCTGTTATTCACACAGAGTTCTCACAAACTGATTTCTTTATTATTTCTTGTGATCTCATGAATAATCATTTTTATTTTTTTGCCAGATATCCAGAATAATGTTTATAATTTTTGTTTATAGTGATTTCCTTTGTTTTTTTTTTAAATCAAGATCTCCTGTTTTTTTTTTTTTCCTAGTGATCTCCATAATATTTTTTGTCGTTTCGTGTGTCAAGTTACCACAACACCATTATGATCTTGTATCTTTCAACTTCAATGAGGTTGGTTGGTGTTGGTGTCCCTTGTTAATTTGACCTTGTATTTTTGAAATGTACCTGCCTACTCACAAACAAACTGCCCAAACTGCCTTTTTTTAATTAAAACACATAGCCAATGATTTTTGAAAAAAATAGATATTTATTAAGGGGTCATAACAAAATAAAGAGGAAGGCAACGCTGGATAAACTGGTGAAATTAGCAAGCCTTTGTACCCCAGGTCACATCAACTGCAGGGGGTCCCCGGGTTACGAACAAGATAGGGCCTGTAGGTTTGTTCTTAAGTCGAATTTGTTTGTAAGTTGGAACAGTACCTTTTTTAAGTGCAAATCCAGTCTCAGAGACAGGAAGTGAGATTAAATCCATCTAAAGAGGATACAGACAGCAGTAAAAACTTCAGTGGTCTATAAATAAATAAATACAACGTAGACAGGTGTTTGGTTTAACATATTATTTATGTTTACCTGTGCATGTAGATGCAGATACATACATGTAAATTCTTAAACATTTTCAAACACTGTACAGTACTGTACAGAACAGTACAACCTTAAACAATTATGGTAGAGGATGATGGGCTTGTTGAAGAGGATGGGACGGTTATTATAGAATCTGATTCAGCTGCTGGACTCTTGAAGTAGACATCAAGGGATGTTTGCACAGCGCTTTTCTTTATCTCATCATAAATAACCCTGTAGTATCTCAGGCTGTCAGTAACTGTACGATAAACTTTGGTAAATCTCTCTGTATCAGAATCTTGCTCCTCTAACTTTGCCATTCCTGCTTCAACAAGATGAAAAGCATCAGCTAACCGTTTTGTAGAAAACTTTTTCAATGTTGGAGTTTCTAGATTCTGTTTTTCTTACCTAAATGCTGTCATCTGCTGCTCTAGTTCCATAAGGTCTTCATTGCTTAGTTCTTTGCCATGGGAGTCGAGTAACTCGATGATATCATTTTCACTGATGTCCAACTGCAGTTGATTACCAATAGTAACCAGAGCTTGCCTGGTTGCGGCGATTTCTTCATCTGTAAACCCCAGAAATTCTTCTGTGAATTGGGGGCACAAATTTTTACAAACTCCTCTCATATTTGTTTCTTTCACTTCAGCCCAAGCATCAGCAATATTTTTGATGGCATCTCTTAAGGTCATCTAATTTTGGGTAGCCCTGATAGCTTGTGAAAATGTCCTCTGTAAATAATAGGCCTTAAAGGAGGCTATGACTCCTTGATCCATAGGCTGAAGTAGTGATGTGAAGGGTTAGTGTGTGGGTGTGGCGCAGTCCTAATTCATAGAAATACTTGGTAAATCGTGTGTAGCCAAATCCCATATGTAAAGTCGCATATAAAGTATAAACCAAAATTGCAAATAAAAAATTCAACGAGAATAAAACCAAACATAAAACAGCAAAGTGACCCCCTTTGGAGTGTGTAGGTGTAACGTGGTCCTAGTTTAAAAAATACTTTGTAAATCGTGTGTAGCCAAATCCCACATGTAAAATCGCATGTAAATTATAAACAAAATCGCATATAGCAAATTTAACGGCTAGGTTGGCCCCCTTTGAATTGGGGGAGGGGGAAGGGGAACAGGGGATGAAATCAAAAAATGACTTTAGCCAAAGCTATTCCATCCGCATAAAAACCCCATATAGTGATTGACAAACATAACATTGCTGAATAATTACATAGGTTAAATTGTGACTAGTGCTCAGTGCAATTTAAGTGAAAAACTTTGTAAAACAAGGCAGGTATTTGTATAAATCTTGGTGACCAGGTGCTCGTGTCTTGTGATCATGCGGACACTCACCAGCTTCTTTAACCCCTGCGGGGGTAATGCGCAGTCACAGTGTATGCCACTGTGCGGCAATCCACAGGCAGTTTCTGGGTCACGGTGACGTTTTAGGCAGCTTCTTTAACCCCTGCGGGGGTAATGCGCAGTCACAGTGTATCACAAGACACGAGCACCTGGTCACCAAGATTTATACAAATACCTGCCTTGTTTTACAAAGATGCATACACTGTGACTGCGCATTACCCCCGCAGGGGTTAAAGAAGCTGGTGAGTGTCCGCATGATCACAAGACACGAGCACCTGGTCACCAAGATTTATACAAATACCTGCCGTGTTTTACAAAGATGTCAAGTTTTTCACTTAAATTGCACTGAGCACTAGTCACAATTTAACCTATGTAATTATTCAGCAATGTTATGTTTGTCAATCACTATATGGGGTTTTTATGCGGATGGAATAGCTTTGGCTAAAGTCATTTTTTGATTTCATCCCCTGTTCCCCTTCCCCCTCCCCCAATTCAAAGGGGGCCAACCTAGCCGTTAAATTTGCTATATGCGATTTTGTTTATATTTTGTTTATAATTTACATGCGATTTTACATGTGGGATTTGGCTACACACGATTTACAAAGTATTTTTTAAACTAGGACCACGTTACACCTACACACTCCAAAGGGGGTCACTTTGCTGTTTTATGTTTGGTTTTATTCTCGTTGAATTTTTTATTTGCAATTTTGGTTTATACTTTATATGGGATTTGGCTACACACGATTTACCAAGTATTTCTATGAATTAGGACTGCGCCACACCCACACACTAACCCTTCACCTACCTTCTGTTTTTTCCACCTTGGTGGAAATCACATTTGTGGAGGCAGCAGTCCTTTATGCGATTTCTTCCATTTTTTCCATTTTTTTCCATTTTCTCCACTTTTTTCTCCACTAGGACAACGTTACACCTACACACTCCAAAGGGAGTCACTTTGCTGTTTTATGTTTTGTTTTTATTTTCGTTGAATTTTCTTTTATTTGCAATTTTGGTTTATGCGACTTTATATATGGGATTTGGCTACACACAATTTACCAAGTATTTCTATAAATTAGGACAGCGCCACACCCACACACTAACCCTTCACTGAAGTAGTGATGTGGTGTTGGGGGGTAGAAATACCACCTTTACATTGGGGTGCAAGTCAGCTAAAGTGTTTGGATGTCCAGGGGCATTGTCAAGGAGAAGAAGAATTTTGAAGGGAATGTTTTCCTTCAAGCAATAACGTTCAACAGCAGGGACAAAATGGTTCGAAAACCATTCTTGGGTTACAGCTACAATCTTCAAAGACTGTAGCTGTAACCCAAGCCTTTGCATTTGCCATACAAATAACAGCAAGGGATGCCTTAATGGCATTACGTAGTGCCCTGGGATTTAAGAAGTGATGCACTAACAAAGGCTTGAGCTTTAAATCCCCAGATGCATTACCCCCAAGTAATATAGTCAACCTGTCCTTTGATGCCTTATGTCCTGGTGCACATGTTTCCTCTTTTGAAATGTAGGTCCTAGCTGGCATTTTTTTCCAAAACAAGCCAGTTTCATCTACATTAAAAATTTGTTCTGGCATATAACCTTTGTTGTCAATAATAGCTTTCAATATCTTGGGAAAATCATTTGCAGCACTTACATCGGCACTTGCAGCTTCACCTTGAACTCTAATGTTATGCAAATTAGCTCTTTCTTTAAAGCGATTGAACCAACCCCTACTTGCACCAAATTCCTCATTGCAATCATCTTCCCTTGGATGGGCAGCTTTTAAATCGTTGAAAAGGCTTCGAGCCTTTTCTTGAACAAAAGTAAGACTGATAAGCATATTACGCTGATTTTGGTCTTCTATCCAAATTGTCAGCAGCCTTTCCATCTCGACAATTACACGACTGCGTTGCTTGGTAATAATCGTAGCATGCATTGGGGTATGGCCTTTCACATGCTCCATTATTCTACCTTTATCTTTTAAAATTGTTGCGTTCGTTGACCGATTGTAGCCGAATGCTCTGCCAATAGATGATGGAGTTTCACCTTTTTATTATTTCTACTTTATTTTCCATGGTGATGGATCTTCTTTTCTTTGCTGTATCACCAGCACTTGCATCAGATTGTTTTTCGGCATGTGGAAATGTGGAATGAAGTGCACTCTAGAAAAGAAGAACAAGAAGGAAAAAAAGTGTAACAGCCAGCCAATTTATTACCAATTTATTCTGGTAAGACTGGAACTGTATGAAAACACTCACTGTGGCGGCAAGATAGATACAGTATGCTCGCTTGTTGTGCGTCCTCGGAGCCATCCAGCACTGTGGGATCCAGTACAGTACAAAAAAAAACAGGGCTAAAAGAGAACAGAAGGATACAGTAGTTACATTCAGGACCAAGCAAAGATGGTATAAAAAAACACACACAATTGAATGAGAGCTCCACATAGGTAGATGACATGAGCTCATGCTGGGACACAGGGATACATTCTATCCCTGTGTTCCAGCATGAGCTCATGTCATCTGCCTTTTGTGGAGCTCTCATTCAATTGTGTGTGGTACAAGCAGGGCCGGATTTGCTCTCCCTGCCACCCCAAGGCAAGGTTCCGCAATGCACCCCCTCCCCGCCAACCGAAACCCCCCCCCCAAATCAACAGAGAATGGCAACCGGATATTATCATGTTTTAGAGAATTTGTGCACAGCAATATTTATTGTTATTTGTAGCGGTTTCTTTATGCATCTTTTTCTTTCTTAATAATGGCAACCGGATGGCAGGGGCGGCACGGTTAGTTCAAATATTTTTTGTTTCTTTTTTTTTTTTTTTTTTTTTTTTTTTACTTTTTTATCACTTCTTTTTATTTTTATTTATTTGTAGCTTGTTGTTTTCTTTTTTCTTTTTGTATAATTTTCTTATTTTTAATATTATTTTTCTTGTTCTTTACCTTTGAAATTACTTTTTTATTTCATTAATTTAATTATTACTGTATTTCTTATTATTTTTATTTTTATTTATTTTTTTTTTTATCAATTTTTTTTTCACTTAACTTTATTGCTATCACACAGGAGAAAACAATTCCCTGTGTGATAGCAATTAGAGGTGACAGGTTCATTTTATTGACCCTGTCAACAGGACTCCTAGCACTGTGCTAGATTTCCTGTCATAGCTGAGAGGGGAGGAGTACAGCTCTCCCCTCTCACTGTTTACATCGGCGGTAGGGACAGGAGACAACAGAGAGAGGTATGTGGGGGGGGACACATTTTAAAAGTGATTTATATGATCCCCCACGCTACATTTAGTCCTGCTAGACTGCCCTTAACTGTATGTTCCGCCCCTCGGTGGCCTTGTGGGAAATCCAGGCCTGGGTAAAAGTACACTGTATACTGTACATAGGCATATTACAGTACTGCCGGGCAGCTCACCTGATGGCACAGCAGGGAGATGGATGGATGGTGAAAGCAGCAGTGTCTGAGTCCAGGCAGGCCGGCCGCGGTGCACCTCTGCGGGGCAGCGGCGCAGGAAAGACCGGGGATCTTGGAGGCTTCACTAGGCCGCACTAGGCACGGTCGTGGCCACGACGTGCAGTTTTGGTGGCCTGGCAGGCCACCGGACCATACCAGGCCCGTGGGCCCCTTAACTTCTCAGCCAGTCCAGGAATGGAGGAACGGCTCACTCCAGCAAGGAGAGGAAGAAGGCGTCGGCCGGCAGTGACGCCACTGGGACCCTGTTGGTAAGTAGGAGTCATTCGCAACTCAGATGTTTGTAAGTCGGGGACCCCTTGTATTTGACAGGCAAAATTGGTAGCCTGAGGAGTCTATTTAATAGAGAGCACAATCCGGTCCAGGAGTCCGAGAGATCAGGAACAGCAGCAGATGACATATATGTCCCCAGGCTGTGGGCTTACAAACGCCTGCGTCTTTTGCCAGACTAGACTGAACCCAGGCATTCACTCTCTTGTCTTCCTTACACGCTTCCTTCCACGCTTGATTCCAGGCTGTGGCTCTGGTGTTGGAGTTATGGCAGGAGGTGGAGGAGGAGGAGGATGGTCCAACTCACGCAGGTGGGTTTTGCTTGTGAGCTCGCCCCTCAACCCCTTATTTAGGACCATATATATCACTTCCTCACAAAAGAGGCCTTGGCCCACCTCCATTTCCTGCATTTTGTTGGCAGCCATGCAGGCATAGGCCTCAAGTAGTAGTAGTAGTAGTAGTAGTAGTAGTAGTGGGGGGGTTCTGAGGGCCGCAAAAGCCTGCTAAATGAACCCAAGTGCTGACTCCTCCAGGTTCCTCCCCTTCCTGGGCCTTTTTTGTTGAAGGCGGAGGGGAGGGACCTGGGATTCGGTCAGGCTACTGGGCCCGGCCACCTCCTGGCTGCCACTTTCCCCTGCCACCTCCTGGTTGCCACTTTCCCCTGCCACCTCCTGGTTGCCACTTTCCCCTGCCACCTCCTGGCTGCCACTTTCCACAGCCTCCTCCTGGCTGAGGCTTTCCTGTGTATGAAAAAGGGACATAGTTTTTGTTTATTGTTCATCAATCACACACAATTTTCAGAAATATGTTTAACAATGCTACACCTGACTCAAGCTGGGCTCCTCCACATCTTCTTCCTGGCTGGAAGGCCCAGGTTGAACGTCGGAAGCCTCAGCTGGGTTGGAAGGAAGAGTGGAAGGAAGGGTTGAGAGTGATGGCCTGATTTCAGTCTGGTCTGACAGAAACCGCAGTCTGTCATAGTACCACAGCCAGGGTACATAAATGTCATCTGCTGCAGCTCTTGATCTCTGGGAATCTTGGACCTTCTTGCGCTCCCTATTATAAGTGCTTTTCAGGCAACCAATTTTGCACTTCAAATAGTTGATGTTTGCCGTGGGGATCTGTGGCTTCACAAATTCCAGCAATTTATCCAGTGCTGCTTTCCTCTTTATTCAATTTGTATAAAAGGGGTGTTTTGTCTGCCACAGACAGGGCAGCTCTCTGTACAAATCAATGAATTGGGGGAGGAAATCATGATCGTTGAATCGATCCATTTTATCTGCAAGACACAACACAAGACAAACCCTAATGTCAGGCTAAACTCTCCTAATCTTGTCCCAATATAGGCCTCAGTCTATAAGCAGTATAGGCCACTGAGGCACCAAGTTAAAATTATACCTTCGTTATAATGATCGGCGCTTCCACTACTCCTTCCTCCGCTCACAGGTCGTACGTACGACGCACACATGTTCCGCTTTATATACACTGCACATGCGTTAAACGCCGCCCGCCCCTGACCTTCCTTCTAGTATATTCCCCGCCCCTTTTCTTTCGGCGCAGTGGGAGAGCACATGGCGGAGAAAGAACAAGTGTATGAAGACAGCAGCAACGACGAAAGCCCGAAGCCACGATTGTCCCGATCCAGGAGGAGATTTAAGGCCTCAAATATGGCCTTTATAGAGATTGAGGAGATGGTGGATATCTTGAAGAGGGCCGACTATGATGGGAAGTATGGACCTTACCCAAACCCAAATGTGAGAAAGGCCAAGATCATGACTAAAGTTGTGAAAAGTCTGCACAGGAATTTTGGGGTACGACGATCCAAGGATCAATTGAGGAAATGCTGGTCAGACCAGTGCTTTTCTTTACTGTTCTAGAGTTTAAAATGGCAACTTTCAGGTTCATGGGAACAGTAATCGTTCATAGTAAACATCGTTCGTTTGCCCACTAATACAATGTTTTTTGCAGATGCAGGTTAACTACATTTGGTCATGCCTCTTTGTATTAAAAGAAGTTTAGTACATTGTTGTCTAGATGGGTTTGTAACTAGAATGAAATGCAAACTTAAATCAGTGTAAGGAGAGGACACTCAGCAGCTGTTTACACATCTGGATGCAGGAGCACTAGTGTGGGACACCAGAACAAACTTTTTAGGGTGTCCCACACAGGTGCTCCAGTGGATACTAGGGGTCTCTACATGTGTGATACTTTACCAAAAAAGGTACGTAGTCCAGCTTTAAGAAAGGAAAAAAAACATGTCTTCAGCTTAGAACTCTGCCAAAACAGACAATTGCACGACACTTCCAAGCAATGTTTCATATTACTATTTCTGCCCTCAAATATCTGTGTGCTAAGTATACCTTTTTGTAATTCATATAGGGGAGAAAAGACTTGGGACATCAGAGGACACCAGGGACCCACAACCTCCTGAAGAAGGGGAAGTCACAAAACCACAACCAGAGGATGTGGAGGAAGGAGAGGTTTATGAATTGGGAGAAATAGTGACCACAACAGGTGAGTGTCTGAGACCACAGCTTCAGGTAATAGATGTATGCCTGCATGTGTGTTTTTTTTATTTTAGGTGATGTGGATGTTGTGGAAGAAGAAACTCATTGCATAAGTGCAAGTGCACAGATCATCATCGGGGAGATCATGGTATGCAATAGGGATTTAGAGAAGATCAAAGAAGACATCAATGATGTTAAAAAAAGACTCAAAAACATAATTGATCATTGAATCTAAAACACACCAAAATTATTCAAATTGTTTATATTTTTCTAACTTTTTAAAAAAATATTAAAAGCCATATTTTGAAGATGCACGCAGTGTGTCAACATGTGCTATCTGCCATCACGGGATATCAATGTATGCGGTTTGTGGGTGCAACCCCTTCCTCGCAACTAACGTAGACGTCCATTGATCCCCCATGATGTAAGCTAGCACATGTTGACATTAGGCATGGGATCAGGAGGGAAAGCCCCATTTTGACTCTTAATTTGTGTGCATCTTCAAAATGTGGCTTTCACAGGGGTGACATCACCTCATCTGATGAAGGCAATATCAACACAGTTTGGACATACTAATGTCTGATATTGCCTTCAATTTATCAAAGTTGAACTTTGTAAGTTCCTAAGTTGTGTATTGTTTTATGGTTTGAAACATGCCTGTTTACCCCAAAAAAGGATATTTCTACTGTCAAATCAAAAAATATGTTGGTTTGTTCAAAAACCCTTATCTAACGCACATGTGAATATGCACAGAGTAAAAAGTTTTCTACTCAACAATGTGGGGCTTCTTCTTTCAATGCTCAATAGCAGTTTTTTGAGTAAGTTGGTGTTTACAGTGACAATTGGGGTTATTTACTAAAGGCAAATCCACTTTGCACTACAAGTGCACTTTCAGTGTAGTTTCAAGTGCACTTTTGCAGTGCACTTGTAGTGCAAAGTGGATTTTACTTTAGTAAATAACACCCACAGTGCTTTATAATTTGCCACAAAATGGCATAATAAGGCCATCTTCGTGACTCCAAAAAATTAATTCATGGTGCAGAAAATGATGAATATTTTTATCAGTAATGCATTACATACATTAACAACAAAAACAAGGTGTGTGTGTGTAGCAGACCCACAAGATAATAGTTAGCTGAAGAAGAGATTGTCGCCTCATGTATCAAAGAAATTACGTTTGCACTACAGGCATACCCCATTTTTAAGTACACAATGGGGTTTATTTACTAAAGCTGGAAAGTGCAAAATCAGGCTCACTGCTGCATAGAAACCAATGAGCTTCTAACCCCGGCTTGTTCAATTAAGCTTTGGTAATAAAACCTGGAAGCTCATTGGTTTCTATGCAGAAGTGAGCCTGATTTTGCACTTTCCAGCTTTAGTAAATAAACCCCATTGTGTACTTAAAAGTGGGGTATGCCTGTATTGAAGAAAATGTCCAAAAAGAAAAGCCCATTGGATAACCTAGGAGACGGCTAAAAGAAACACAAGCAGTAAATCAAAGGAAATATTATTTCATTAAAAAAAAAAAAAAAAAAATATATATATATATATATATATATATATATATATATATATATATATATATATATATATATATATTTTAAAAATGTTTCTTAAACATTTTCTGGCATATCAATGGCCTCCCTGCCCACAAAGTACTCCATATATTTTAGACGGACCTCGCGGGCGCTTTGGAAAGCAAGCCAGGACGGCCAGCTTCAAGCGCCATCAGGGTTTGGTCTTGAAATCCGGCCTCAGGCCCAACTGAGGCCACACAGTTCATAGAATTTCACCGTAAAAAGTTGTGGAGAATGCATGCAAGGATTATTTGGTTAAATTTATATTCCGCCATTGTCACGTTCCTGGTGGTTGAGCCCAATACGCAGGGAGCGGCTTCTCGTAATCATCTGGCTCGAGAACCCCTGATAGAGCAGACAGGGGCTTGGGAGTGCAAAGGGACACTGACAGGTTAGCTGATGCAAGGGCTAGTCCGGACCTCCGATGCACTGCAAGTAGACTGGCAGCAGGTAGCAGGCTGGAACAGCGGCCGGGTAGGGAGCAGGATCAGACTGGAAGCTGGAGACAGCATTCAGCAGGGAGGTGTTCTGTAGTTCAGCAGGATCAACCTGGAAGCTGAAGACAGCAGACAGTAGGGAAGTGTTCTGTAGTTCAGGACACAAGCAGGTGCAGGCAGGCCGGGTCATACACTGGCGAGCAGATCAGGTACAGGAGCAGAAGCCAAAGAGAAGGCATGATGCAAGCCTGGGTCAGTAACAGGCGGACAGCAAACGGACCAAAGGAGAGACAGAAGAGACGTCACGACAAGCCGGGGTCGGAGACTGGCAGCAAGCAGGGGTGGTTAAGAACAAGCTGGGTAACAGGAATCAGGTAAGTAATACAACAAAGCAGCAAGGGTCTCAGGAAAGGCTGTAGACGGGACAGCAAGGCAGCAAGGTGTCAGTCTCCTTTAAATAATGCTTCTTGGCGCCAAATGCTGTCACAAAGTGCGCGTGTGCCCCGTGTGCGTATGCACGCTGTAATTCGCGCTATTGCTCATGCGCCAGACGGCTCTTTTAATGGGAACCCTGCGCACAGATATTCTTCTGCCATTCTGATTGCTGGAACGTATTTCTTGCCAACCATGTTGATTGGCGTAAGGAATAGGCGGAATCGGCTGGCCATTATCCTGAAAGCATTCTCCACCACTCTTCTGGCTCTGGCCAGCCGGTAGTTAAAAACCCTCTGGTCCGGGGTGAGGGTCCTCATCGGGAACGGCCGCATCAGTTGATCACCCAGCCCAAACGCTTCATCAGCGCCAAAGACGAATGGAAGACCAGCCACGTTGTCTTCCGGAGGTGGCAATCCCAAGCCACCACTCTGGAGCCGTCCGTAGAACTCAGTCTGGGCGATGACTCCACCATCCGACATCCGGCCATTCTTCCCCATGTCCACATTGAGAAAATCATATGTCGCCGACACCACCGCCAACATCACAATACTATTAAACCCCTTATAGTTGTAATAGTATGATCCCGAGTTGGGGGGTGGGACGATGTGGATGTGTTTCCCATCTATTGCCCCTCCGCAGTTGGGATTGTCCCACTGCTGGGCAAAGTGGGATGCCACAGTCTGCCATTCCTATGGCATTGAAGGAAACTGTGGAGTGAAACAAGAAAAAAAAAATTAGTACTTTTGCACATAACATTGCAAGCAGATTAGACACAAACATTCTTGGCAAACATCAGTATAACATTTATTTGAAGGAGTATTTAAAGACAAAAATCTAAGGTCCACTTATGAGATTCCTCACCCCCTCTGATGGTCCATTGTAAAAATTTTAGGGGGAGGGGAGATGTTTTGGACAGGTAACCCTCTCTACTTCATTGACAGCTGAATGCATGAATAGTGTGTGTTACTTTGGCCAGCCCCTCCTTACTTACACTTCTGGCAGACCACTGGACAGGCAAGAAGTGTCATAATACAAAAATATAAATACACACTGTACAAACTGAAGCACATTTTTACATTCTGCAATTACCTATCAAGATAATAGGAGAACAAAACTTTAAACAGTACCATTTGAAAGTATTCAGGCAGGCCCTTTCACTACATGCTTTGGTGAATTCACATGCCCCGTACACACGGTCGGATTTTCCGATGGACAATGTCCGATCGGAGCGTGTTGTCGGAAATTCCGACCGTATGTGGGCTCCATCGGACATTTTCCATTGGATTTTCCGACACACAAAGTTTGAGAGCAGGCTATAAAATTTTCCGACAACAAAATCCGATCACGTCAATTCCGACCGTGTGTGGCCTGTTCCGACGCACCAAGTGCCACGCATTGAAGTGCCACGCTCAGAAGAAATTCCGAGACGGAACAGCTCGGTCAGGTAAACCTAGCGTTCGCAATGGATACAACACTTTCGTCACGGTGCAATGTTAAAAATGGTTTAATACAGCGCACTCTCTTCTTCTTTATAATGTGAGAAGAATGAAGTAGTTTTGCTGCTCATATTCACACAGACTTCTCACAAACTTATTTCTTTATTATTTATCGGGATTCCCTTAATATATTTTGATTTGTCACATCTGATAAAAATATATATATATTTTTTAAAGGCAGTTTTTTTTTAGATTTTAGGTTTGTATTTTTTCCAAGGCTGATCTTTGTTTTATTTTAGTTTTAGTTTTACTCCAGAATATTTTTGTGTGTTTTTTGTGTGTCAAGTTACCACAACAGCATTATTATCTTGTAGTATTTAATCTCAAGGAGATTGTTTGGTGTTGGTGTCCCTTGTTAATTTCACATTGTATTT
Source organism: Aquarana catesbeiana (assembly GCF_042186555.1). Classification (NCBI taxonomy): domain Eukaryota; kingdom Metazoa; phylum Chordata; class Amphibia; order Anura; family Ranidae; genus Aquarana; species Aquarana catesbeiana. Next base: position 241,415,039 of record NC_133325.1, on the reverse strand, counting down.
TTGAAATGTACCTGAATCCTCACAAACAAACTGTCCTTTTTGAAGGAAAAAACACATAGGCAAGTATAATTGAAACCAAAAATCCTTTATTAAGGGCTCAGAACCAAACAAAGAGGGAGGCAACACTGGATAAACAGCAGAAATTAGCGAAGCCTTGGACCCCCAGGGCAGACATCAATTCTTGAACATCAAAATTGGCGGCCTGAGGAGTCCATATGTAAGGGAGTGCAGTCTGGTCCAGAAGTCCCAGAGATCCGGAAAGCAGCAGATGACATCTGTGTCCCCAGGCTGTGGTACCACAAGAGGCTGCATCTTTTGCCAGACCAGACTGGACCCAGGGTCATCACTTTCTGGTCTTCTTTCCATGCTTCATTCCCGGATGTGGCTCTGCTGTTGGAGATGTGGCAGGAGGAGGAGTAGGACCTGGAGGAGGAGGAGGACTAGTAGGACCTGGAGGAGGAGGAGGAGAAGTAGAAGGACCTGGAGGAGGAGGACCATGTGTGAGGTCACAAATGTGGGTATCAGATGTTAGTTGGGCCCTCAACCCCTTATTGAGAGCTTCCAACATTAATGACTCACACATGAGTTGTTGGCCCTCCTCCATCCGCTGCATTTTACAGGCAATTATGGCAGCAAAGTCCTCCTCCACAGTGTGTGGTGCTCCCAGGACCTCTGTAGCCTTCCAAAAGAGGCCTATGGCAGCCTCCTCTAGGGTACTCCTCTTCCTGCCACTTTCTCTTTGCAGGTGTAGGTGAGGGACCTGCATATCAGGCAGCCTGCTCGGCCTGGCCACCTCCTGGCTGAGACTTCCCTGTGTATGAAAAAGGGACATGGTTTTAGTTTTTGCATCATCAATCACAATCATAAATTAGTACTCCAAACTAACATCTAGTTAATATCATTGATTGGACAACCTGAACTCTTTAGAGGAATGCTATACCTGGCTCAAGCTGGGCTCCTCCACATGTTGCTGCCTGGAAGGCCCAGGTTGGGCGTCAGAAGCCTCAGCTGGGGGGGAAGGAAGCGTGGAAGGAAGACTGGAGAGTGATGGCCTTGGTTCAGTCTGGCCTGCCAGAAAATGCAGCCTGTCATAGTACCACATCCTGGGGACATAGATGTCATCTGCTGCTCCAGATCTCTGCGAATCCTGGACTTTCTTGCACTTCCTTAGACTCCTTAGGCCACCAATTAGGATCCTCAAATAGGTCATGTCTGCCATGGGGATCACCTGCTTCACAATTTCCAACAATTGATCCAGTGCTGCCTTCCTCTTTGTTTGGTTCTTATAATGTGGGTTGATCTCCCACAGACAAGGCAGCTCCCTGAACATCAATGAAGATTGCCATGAAGTCGGTATCATTCAAGATATCCATTTTCACTGCAAGACACAACACAAGACAAACCCTAATGTCAGGCAAAACTCTCCTAATCTTGTTACAATATAGGCCTCAATGTAGAAGCAGTATAGGCCCAAGTTTGGCTCTTACCTTCGTTATCACGATCGGCACCTCCGATACTCCTTCGTCCACTCACAGATCGTACGTACTACGCACGCGTGTTACGCTTTATACATACCGCGCATGCGTGTAACTCCGCCCGCCCCTGACGTTCTTTCTAGTTTATTCCCCGCCCCTTTTCGTTCGGCACAGTGGGTGAAGAGCACATGGCGGAGTCAGGGCAGGTGCGTGCCAACGAGGAGGAGGAAAGCCCGGGTCCGGAAACGTCCCGATCCAGAAGGAGATGATTTAAGGCCACAAATATGTCCTTTGGGGAGATGTTGGAGATGGTGGACATCCTGAAGAAGGCCGACTATGACGGGAAGTATGGACCTTACCCCAACCCCAATATCAGAAAGGCCAAGATCATGGCGAAAGTGATCAAGAGTCTGCACCGGAATTTCAGGGTACGACGATTGAAAGATCAGCTCAGGAAGCGGTGGTCGGACCTGAAATTAAGAGAGCCCGAGCAGTACAGAAAGATCCGGAGAGTGCTGCAAAAAAGTAAGTAGTTGTGCTGTGTTCCTATTCTTTTTGTCTTTATTACGTTCGTGCTGCTCCATATGCTTTTCTTAAGTGTTGTACAGTTTAAAATGGCAACTTTAATGTTTATGGGCCCATTATTCGTTCGTATCAAACATTTTTCTTTCGGCCTATAAAACACCATTGTTTAGACCATATGCATTTGCCAACATTTTTTAGGGCCTACTTGTATGAAAAATATTTGGTTGTGTAGATGGGTTTGTGACTAGAATGAAATGCAAACTAGATTCTGTGTAAGGAGAGGACACTCAGCAGCTGTTTTCACATCTGGACACTGGAGCACTAGTGTGGGACACCAGAACACCCTTTTTATTAGGGGGCCCCACACAGGTGCTCCATTGTATACTATAGGGGGGTCTCCATCTGTGAAGCTTGTACAAAACAGGTAATGTATTGAAGCTTGAAAAAGGACAATAAAAATGCTACATCTTGGAACTCTGCCAAAATAGACAATTGTACCCCACTTCCAAGCAATTTTTCATCTTTAGATTTCGGCCATCAAATATCTGTGTGCTAATTATACCATTTTTGTTTTACATGGGGAGAAAAGACTCGGAGGACACCCCTCATCTGAGGAGACCACAGACCCCCCACCTCTGGAAGAAGGGGAAATACCCCCAACCCAAGCTGAGCAGGAGGAGGAAGAAGATGTGGTGGAAATTGGCACCACAACAGGTGAGTGTCTGTGACCACAGACTCAGGTAAGAGATGGATGCTGGCAGATTTTTGATACCTGTTTTTGTTTGGTTTCTCTCTTTTTAGGTGATCGTGATGTTGTGGATCAAGATCCTTTCACATCAGAAAGTGCCCAGATCCTGATCGGGGAGATCATGGGGTGTAATTTAGAATTGGAAAACCTCAAGAAAAAAATCAATGATGTTATTCAAAAAAATAATAACATCATTGATGTTTTGGGGCGAATTTAAAACCCCTCAAAATCATTTTGTTTTTTTGTGTGCTACAATTTTAAAATATTTTAGCGATGTTTAGAAAAGCCAAATTTGGAGGATGCACACAGTGTGCCAACATGTGCTATCTGCCATCATGGAAGATCAATGGACGCGTTTTGGGGGTGCAACCCCTTCCTCAAAAATAATATAGCTGTGAGAAAGGGGTTGCTCCCCCAAAACACGTCCCTTGATCCTCCGTGATGGCAGCTAGCACATGTTGACGTTCGTAAATTGGTGTGCATCTTCCAAATTTGGCTTTTCAAGGGGTGACTTCACCCCATCTGAACGCAAGATCAAACACAGTTCCTAAATACTCATGTCTGATATTGCCTTCAAGTTTTACCATATGTGAACTTTGTAATTTCAAGATTTTTGTCTTTCTTGTTGGTTTTACTCATGCCTGTTTTATCTTAAATGGACATTTCTATTTTTGATAATGCCACCCCAAAAATTGTTATACAACAAACATGTTGGTTTGTTTTAAAAACCTTTTCTAAATGCACATGTGATTGTGCAGGTATTAAAAAGATTGTTATCAAGAATGTGTGGATTATTGTCTCAACGCTACAACACTTTTGTGGTGATGTAATTGCTGCTTTCTGTGAAAATGGGGGTTATTTCCTAAGGGCAAATCCTCTTTGCACTATAAGTGCAGTTTCTGTGCAGTTTCAAGTGCACTTGTAGTGCAAAGTGTCTACGCCTTTAGTAAATAACACCCAACAGTGTTTGTATAAGGTTACACAATCACGCCATTTTCAGGACTCCCCACATTGCTGTCAGAGTCAGCTAAAACAAACACAAGCAGTAAATGTCACCAAAGATTAGCTTTTTTTTATTTGATAAAGGCTTCACAAATTGTCTGGCATATTGATGGCCCCCCTACCCGCAAAGAACTCAAGGTATCTTAACCAGACATCACGGGCACTCAGGGAGGGCAAGCCAGGACGTCCACTTTCAAGCGCCGTCAGGGTTGTTTCATGTACAACTGAGCCAGAATAGTTGGCAGAATGTTGGCGTAAAAAGTTATGTAGAACACAGCACGCCAGGATTATATGATTAAGTTTATACTCCGCCATATGGATGGGTGTCAGAAATAGGCGGAACCGGCTGGCCATGATTCCAAATGTGTTCTTCACCACTCTTCTGGCTCTGGCCAGCCGGTAATTAAAAACCCTCTGTTCCGGGGTGAGGGTCCTCATCGGGAATGGCCGCATAAGATGGTCCCCCAGCACAAATGCTTCATCCGCAACGAAGACGAATGGGAGTCCTTCCACATTGTCTTCTGGAGGTGGCAAGTCCAAGCTGCCATTCTGGAGACGCCTGTAAAACTCCGTCTGGGTGATGACTCCACCATCGGACATCCGGCCATTCTTCCCCACGTCCACATACAGGAAGTCGTAATTAGCCGACACCACCGCTAACATCACAATACTATTGAACCCCTTGTAATTATAATAGTACGACCCCGAGTTGGGTGGTGGGACGATGTGGATGTGTTTCCCATCAATTGCCCCTCCGCAGTTAGGAAAGTCCCACCGCTGGGCAAAGTGGGAGGCCACAGTCTGCCATTCCTGTGGCGTGGAAGGAAACTGTTGAGGAAAACAAACAAAAAATCACTATTTTTGAACATAAACATGGCAAGCTGATTAGACACAAACATTCTTGGCCAACATCCAGATAACATTTATTAAGGGGAATTTTACAACACCAAAGTATAAGGTACACCTATCATATTCCCCCCCCCCCTCTCATGGACCATTTCTAACATTATGGGGGGGGGGAATCTTGGACAGGTAACCCTCTCCACTTCATTGAGAGATGAATGCCTAAATATAGGGTATTACTTGGAACAGCCCCTCCTTAGTTACACTATTGGCAACCCACTGGACAGGTAAGAAGTGTCCTAATACAAAGATATAAATACACACTGTACACATTTGAGCACATTTGGACATTCTGCTATTACCTATCAAGATAATAATAGGATACAAAAACTTTAAACAGTACCATTTGAAAGTATTCAGGCAGGCCCTTGCACTATATGCTTTGGGGAATTCATCCATACATCTGACCACAGTAGAGGTGGGTATAGTGTGTATGGGTTTGGCAAAGTCAGCAGATAGACGATTGAGGATAGATAGAGAATTGGGATCAGCTGACTTAGCAGTTGGGGGGAGGGAGGGTTACTAAAAATGATCTGGGGGCACCACAAAAAAAAGCCTCTGGCACTCTGCCTGAATTTAAAGCACAAATCACATTTCAAAACATTTTAGGGGGTGTTTGGGGTAAAGCACTGCTATGGAGCTGATAAAATACATTGTTAAGTGACTACATTAGGTGAATATAGGGCAGGAGAGCATGCTGGGGAGGTAAGTGAAGGCAAATATGTATGAAGGACTAAAAAAATAATGACATAAAAATCCAGCATGCATGAGAACAAAGGGGACATTCACAGCATATTACAATCATGGTAATTAGGGAATGAGGAGAGAAATACAATATATTAGCAAACATTATATACAATCAAATGTGATATTAAAGGATAAAATTCTTACCTTCATATACTCCTTCTGCAGGACCTGGATGATGGCAGAACAGGTCTCCGGGATAATGATACCCAGAGCCTGGGGGGAGATGCCTGTCGAGAACTTCAAGTCCTGCAGGCTTCTCCCTGTCGCCAAGTACCGCAGGGTAGCGACAAGCCTCTGCTCCGCAGTGATGGCTTGCCTCATGCAGGTATCCTGCCTGCTGATATAGGGGGTCAGCAAAGCCAGCAGATGGTGAAATACGGGGTCCGTCATCCTGAGAAAGTTCCTGAAATCATCAGGATTATTCTCACGGATCTCACGGAGCAAAAGACATATGAGAGAGGTCACGCTGAAGCAACCAATTCTTGGTCCATGAACTCCTCCCCACCCTATTCATGGACTGGACTTGTGTCAATGTCAGGACCCCAACACCAAGCCCCCGCACAGCACAAACTCTACGAGGAGTATGTATACGCAACATGGCTAGAAAACAGTCGGCTGCTCAGAACAAAGTAACAGAACGCACTGAAGAACAGCAAGGCCTGTGAAGAGTGACCTGAAAAACAGTAACGAACGAACAAGAACACACTGACAAGTCAATGGTACTTGCTGCACGCACTGAAGAGCAGATACAAACCCACAAGCACAAACTGAACTGCAGAAAACGATCTGAAAGCCACGAGTCTGAAAAAGCGCGAATCGTCTCTCACCAAACTTTTACTAACACGAGATTAGCAAAAGGAGTCCAAAGGGTGCCGCGCTTGGTTCTGAACTGCCCTTTTCTAGTCTCGTCGTACGTGGTTGACGTCACCGCGTTGTTGGCGATCGGAAATTCCGACAACTTTGTGCGACCGTGTGTACGCAAAACAAGTTTGAGCCAAAATCCATCGGAAAAAACCCTAGGATTTTGTTGTCGGAATGTCCGATCAATGTCCGACTGTGTGTACGGGGCAACACAGAAATCTGACCACAAAAGAGGTAGGTATAGTGTGTATGGGTTTGGCAAAGTCAGCAGATAGAGGATTGGTATCGGTTGACTTAGCGGTTGGGGGAGGGAGGGTTCCAAATGATTTTGGGACCCCCGAAAAAAGCCTCTGGCACTCTGCCTGAATTTAAGCATACAAATAACATTTGTACACATTTTAGGGGGTGTTTAGGGTAAAGCAGTACAATGGAGATGACAAAATACATTGTTAAGTGACTAGGCTAGGTGTGTATGGGCCCAGGACACCATGCTGGGGAGGTTAGTGAAGAAAAATATGCATGAAGGACAAAAAGGGAACTTTAAAAACTTCCAGCATGCATGATGATAAAGAGGTCATTCACAGCATATTAGAATCATTGTAATTAGGGAATGATGAAATGAATATAATACATTATGCAAACATTAAATACATATAATGTAATGTTAAAGGAGAAATCTTACCTTAATATAGTCCTTCTGAAGGACCTGAATGATGGCAGAACAGGTCTCTGGAATAATGATCCCCAGAGCCTGGGGGAAGATGCCTGTCGAGAACTTGATGTACTGCAGACTTCTCCCCGTCACCAAGTACCGCAATGTGGCGACTAGCCTCTGTTCAGGAGTGATGGCTTGCTGCATGCTGGTGTCCTACTTCGTAATATAAGGGGACAGCAAAGCCAACAAATGGTGAAAAATGGGGTCCGTCTTCCAGAGATAATTCCTGAAATCATCAGGACTAGTCTCACGGACCTCCCACAACAAAGGCATATGAGAGAATTGGTCACGCTGGAGCAACCAATTCTTTGTCCATGAACTCCTCCATGCCCTGTTCATGGACTGGGCTTGGGCCAAAGTAAGAACCCCAACACCAAGCCCCCGCACAGCACGAACTCTACGATGAGTATGTACCCGCAACATGGATTCAAAACGGTTGGCTGGTCAGAACGAACTAACAGAACGCACTGAAAATCAGAAAGGCCTAAGAAGAGCAAGCTGAAAATCAGAAACGAACGGGCAAGAACCCACTGAAAATCAAATATATACTATAAAAATACGCACTGAACAACAGATACGAACTGACTACACGCACTGAAAACCAGATACGAACCCACAAGCACAAACTGAAGAGCAGTAACGATCTGAAAAGCATGAGGCTGAAAAGCGCGAATCGTCTCTCACCAAACTTCTACTAACACAAGATAAACACGAGATTAGCAGAAGGAGCCCAAAGGGTGGTGCACTGGCTATTGAACTTCCTCTTTATAGTGCCGTCGTACGTGGTGTACGTCAGTGCGTTCTTGACGATCAGAATTCCAACAACATTTGTGCGACCGTGTGTATGCAAGACAAGTTTGAGCCATGTCCGTCGGAAATAAATCCAGGATTTTGTTGTCGGAATGTCCGATCGTGTGTACGCGGCATGAGAGTTGGTAAGCTGCAATATAATAAATGTTTGCTTTTGGGTTTAATGCTGCTTTAAAAATGTACTTGTTCATCCTGCCTGGGCTAGCTGTAATCATTAGCATTCCTCCCAGCTCTCTGTGGAATAAAGAACAATCCTCCATGTTATTGAGAAGAGGAGAGGGGTGTCACCCTTGGACAAGAGGTGTGCTCTTGATAGGATCACTGAGTGATAATAAAGAAAGAAGCCTAGAAAAGAAAATGAATGCAGTCACCATTTCTAAGTTTTGGCAAGCAACAACATAATTGACAAAATTAACAAAAATATTTATATACTGTATGCTTTAATAATTGTTTAACTACTTGCCGCCCTTGCTATAGCCGAAAGATGGCTGCAGCGCGGGCCTCAATTGCCGGGAGGGCATCCATGGACGTCCTCCCAAGCAAGCGCTGTCTGCGCGACCCTGCGGGTTGCACGGGGCACGCTCTCTGATCACCGAGTCTATGAGACTCGGCTGACCACAGATCCGAGTAAGGGGTCGATCCCCACCCCTTACCATGTGATCAACTGTCAGCCAATGATGGCTGATCACGTGATGTAAACAGAAGCTCGGTAAACAGTATTTTTTTTCCTCACGCTGACGGAACAAAAAGCCGATCACCGGTTTCTGTCAGAGGGACATCGGTCCCTCACTCAGAAAGCCACGGCTGTGCCCACCAGTGTCACCTGCCAGTGCCCACTTTGCCACCTACCAGTGACACCTATCAGTACCCACCAATGCCACCTACCAGTGCCCACAGTGCCACCTACCAGTGCCCACAGTGCCACCCATCAATGCCCACCAGTGCTGCCAATCACTGCCCATCAGTGTCTAATAATTAGTGCCACAGATCAGTGCTGCCTATCTGTGTCACCTACCAGTGCCTACCAGTGCCCATCAGTGCCACCCATCAGTGATCATCAGCGCCCATCAGTGCCACCTATAAGTGCTGCTTATCAGTGCCACCCATCAGTGCCACCTATCAGTGCCGCCTCATCAGTGCTTATCAGTGCCACCTATCAGTGCCCATTAGTGCCGCCTTATCAGTGCCTATCAGTGCCTATCAGTGCCGTCTATCAGTGCCCATCAGTGCCGCCTATCAGTGCCCATCAGCGCAGCCTATCAATGTTTCCATCAGTGCAGCCTCATCAGCGCACATCAGTGAAGGAGAAAAATGACCTGTTTTCAAAATTTTATAACAAACTACTTTTTTTCTAAATTTCGGTCTCTTTTTGTTTTATTTAGCAAAAAATAAAAAAGCGAAGCAGCAATTAAAAACCACCAAAAGAAAGCTCTATCTGTGTGGAAAAAAATATAAAAATTTAATTTGGGTAAACTGTAGCATGACCACGCAGCTGTCATTCAAAGAGTGACAGCGCTGAAAGCTGAAAATTGGTCTGGGCAGGAAGAGGATTTATGTGCCCAGTAAGCAAGTGGTTAATAAATGCATAACAACATTTTTTTTTCTCTATATCAAATTCACACAGAACCTTTCGTTTTGACCCCTGTCACGTTTCTATTGCTGTCTGTGTTCTTCCCCCTGTTTGTCTTGATGGCCATTGTAACTTGGACAAAAAGGGATGGCAAAGCCAAAATGTTACAGTTGTGATCGAAACAGGAGGTTACATATTGCAATGGGGATAGCTGTTCCCCTCACTTTCTCAAAATTCCCTTTTACTTGCTGTTGCTTTCTTTTGGTTTTTCTGGGAAATTTCCCAACAAAACACAGACTGCAAAGAATAAACTGCCAGGGTTTTTTTTACCCTTTCCTACTATATCCAAAGCTACAAAAAGTTTTGGCTATTCATACACTTTGAGCAGACAGGATTTTCAAATGCTAGAAAATACTTTTTTATTTGCACTAACATTCAAGTTTTCAGGGCAAGGTTTTGCGGTGTTCCCCTTCTTCAAGGTCCAAGAAGTACTAATGCACAAAGTTGACTAATTCTTCAGCTGAGAAAATAAGAAAATACCCTTATAAAACATGGCTCCAATAATTGGATTTCTAATTTGCAAAGACAATTGGATAACTCCTAGATCTACAGTTATTTATTAATTTTAGTAGCTGGTTGTATTTTGTATATTTTGGAACATGTGCAGCCCTTTTTTTGAAACAATTACTAATCTAGCTAGAAGCATCATCTGTGGAGGTCTGTTTAAAATATTCAAATTTTTTACAGTAAAAATCCCTTTCCATGTGTAATGCCGCGTACACACGAGCGGACTTTCCGGCAGACTTGGTTCGGCAGACCGGACTCTGTCGGACAATTCGATCGTGTGTGGGCTCCAGCATACTTTTTTTTTCCCAAAAGTCCGACGGACCTAGAAATAAAACATGTTTCAAATCTTTCCGACGGACTCGAGTCCGGTCGAAAAATCCGCTCGTCTGTATGCTAGTCCGACGGACTAAAACCGAGGCTAGTGCAGCTATTGGCTACTGGCTATCAACTTCCTTATTTTAGTCCAGTCGTACGTCATCACGTACAAATCCGTTGGACTTTGGTGTGATCGTGTGTAGGCAAGTCCGTTCGTTGGGAAAGTCCGTCGGAAATCCGCTGAAAGTCCGTCGGATAGACCTTCGGACCAGTTTGGTCAAAAAGTCTGCTCGTTTGTACGTGGCATTAGGGTTAAACCTCTCTCCCATAATGCGCAGGGAATGCTTTTATGTCTGTTGAAGTAACTATTTTATGATGGTATTTATTGATTTCCTAAATTGTACAAGGCACAAATACCATAACAATAACAATAAACTTTTACATCCTTTTACAGAGTCCGTGTCCTGTGTAACTTGTATATATATCCATTACAAAGTGGAGCCTGGTTATACAATATCAAGTCAAAGGCATCAGGACAGAGTATACATAATAAGTCATGGTTTAACAGGAACGTGGTTGAGTTACATAGTAAGAAGGGAGTTGGTCCAAGGCCCCCAAATGTATTCAAAACTTTTGGAAGACCCCCTATTGGTACTGTATATGTAAGTTGGTACAGTGGGAGAGCAGAATTCATCATCTGTTTCCACTCCGAGAGGGTTGGTGGCAAGAACCTCTTCCAGGTGATTAAAATACTCTTTTAGTAAAGTATATGAAGTTGTTTTTTGGTTTGTTGTTAAAGTACACCTGTGCCCAGGAGTTGTAATACAGCAGTAGGTCCTGGGTCATATTTTCTCTTATTTTCAAAGCCTTTTTTTTTTAATGGCAAACAGATGCCATAAACACAGTCTGGAAGCCACCCGACCCCGGCCAAAAAGTAGTCAATACAAGCCCTAATGCAGGCTGCGGGGTAGGAAGGAGTGATGAGAGTTTGCTAGGAAAGGTGAGTATATGGGGGTTTGGGGATGTTCTTTTCAGAGACACCATCACTTTGCCCTGCATGGGCAAGGCAACAGTTTCTCTTTAAACAATAAATGAGCTTTAAAACAATCCCTTACTGATCTCCGTAATAGCAGATACCGTGGAATAATTCATCCTCAAACATCACAATGTAGGCTTTGGCTTCAGTCAGTTTCTGAATAACTTACTGCAGGGGTCGCCAACCTTTTTGGCACCGGGAACTGGCTGCATGGAAGAACATTATGTCGAGGCCCAGGCGGTGTGCAATTTGTTGGGGCAATGGCTGGGGTTGGCGCTTCAATCATTACGGCACCATGTTTGATATGGTGTCAGTATGATTAAGTGCATTATTTCTATTATTACATTGTAACATAAAATGAAATAATTCAACTCACCATATTGCAGAACCAGTCCTTGGTTGCTGCTCCGCTCCTCTGCATAGACAGGCCGGGTCCCGTCCTGGCTCTCCGCCGGATTGCGGCATAGGTTTGGGGCGTCCCTGGGAACCCGTGATTGTCCTCCCACTTTCCTTTGGAATATATCATCTTGCTCAGCATACCTTTTTTACATTGTAAGTGGATACTTTTACTTGTCAATTGTAATAAACCCTTTTACTTAGCGGCGCTCCTCTCCTTTTGTTTTTTTCTTTGATGGATCTGATCTGACTTCACTCCAGAGAAGAGCGGCCCTTTGTGAATATCCTGATACTGTATCTCACAAGATAATCCTTATATCCGGTGTCTTGCAACATATCGTTTATTCCTTATGGATTTTTCCTAAACTATGGACTGCTTTTCAGCACCTGACAACTTTAATCAACATCACTCATGCTACACCTGGATTAATTCAACATATGACTTTCTGATTCATTTATAGTAACTTGCTTCACTACCTCTGAGCGCCAGTTTATTTTTATTTTAATGCAGAACCAGTGGGAGACCTGAGCGTGTCACAGATCACGTTGCCTGCCACCAGCCGAAGCTTCCCACTGTTACCTTCCACCAAAAAATACCAGCTGCAGCTTATCACTTTTTAAACGTAAAGGCAATTTGGTGGCAGGCAAAAGTGACAGCAGAGAAAGAGGCTTCTGGCTGTCTCTCCCCTGCTTTTCAACATCCAAGCAAGAGTGAGGAAGGGCAGTGAGAGATGATGTAATCTCTCTGCTCCCTGTGGCTGCACATAACAGAGCAGCCTTCAGCTGTGAGGGCGGAACTGAGGTGATGTGGGGTGGGTGGTGTGAGATGATGTCATCTCTCTGCTCGCTCACTGGCCCGCTGGTCCGCTTGCCCCACAACACATGAGGCCTGGTGGTGGGGGACCCCTGGATTACAACACCTGGAGTTTGTGTACAAATTGGTTTTCCTCCTTCACTGGGTTTCAGTTCTGCAACAATAATTTTGGCTCTGGGTACTCAAAACTGAACTACATATAAACGATCTGTTACAATTGAGAAAAATGATGTCTTATTATCTCAAAGGATCTTTTAATACAAAAAACTATCTTGCTCACATTAGAAGCCACACATTAGCATTGTACACCGTTATAAAAGGCATTCATTTACCTTTAAAAATGTAAACGAGCATTAGGGTATACTGTTTTTAAAACTGATATTTTACTTAAATGTCTTTTCTTAGTTGGAAACCTGCCATTGTTTTTATGCTGCCTGCATAGATGCTTTCTGCAATTTCTGGTATTTTGGAGTAGGCTGTAGAGGCACTTATACATAACCTATGTTCTGTAATGATACCTCCTTGCAGAGAAGGGGGCTTTACTATATTTCACTTTCCAAACTCCTAATTGTTCAGCAGTGTTACAGAGAGAAATTAGTGGATGGGTAACATGCTGATGTTTGCTACACTGGCAAATACACTAGAATATTTGTGACAAAAAACATGGGGAAAACCTGTTGCAAGCAATTTAATGTATGCAAAGGTCTGAACATAAACTGCTGTAGTGCACTTATACATGTGGATAAATCCAAGAGCGTTCACTCCGGTAGGTCCAAGCCCTAACTGGCTAAACTTTCAGTGGCCTGCGGCAGAGCTGAGTGAGCAAGGGAAGGTTGCTTTCAAAAGCCAGCTGTGGGAAGTGCAGAGGCACCAGGGGGATAGCCACTGAAACCTGTTACTCTCATAGTGCCCCTGCTGTACTCGAGTGCTAGTGAATGAAGATTATTTCAGGTGATGGGGTACCATCTACAGTTGCAAGACTTTTGGCAATCTCTCCTTGCTCACTCAGCTCTACTGCTGGCCACAGAGAGCTGCAGGTTAGTGCCTGAAGTCTCCAGAAGGAACCATTGTGGTATCATCCACATGTGTAAGTAGACCAAAGCAATTTAGGTTTAGCCAACTGTGCACATTTATTTGCTTGTGCTTGGTTTTCTCCTGTTTTTTTTGTGGGCTATGTTATAGGAAGGGCTCATCTCTGTCCATCATTTAACCCTTGACTGCAGGATTAATTTTTATGACCATTCCCAACAATATTGTGCCAGTACAAAAGTTTTTAATTTTTTTGGCATTTGTGTAATTGTGGACCATTTCAGAAAGGGTGGCAACACTAAAAATTCATAAGGCATACAATGTTAACCTGTCTACAGTTAGTGAATTTAGATGGTTGTCTGGTGGGACAGTATTTTGGGGATTAAATTGTTGTGAAATATCATTTGTGCATGAATATATTGGAATATAGGGTTGGAAAACATATATAAGTTAGATTTCTGCCCAGAGATATGCTTTAATTTCTTCAAAGATACCAAGACCCTTTTTATCATTTATTCACCCTATTTTACTCCTCCAAAATTGTAGAATATACTGCCTTCAAAAAGTATTCACACCCCTTGAAATTCTCCACATTTTGTTATGTTGTAAATGTATTTTATTGGGATTTTATGTGATAGACCAACACAAAGTGACACATAATTGTGAAGTGGAAGGAAATTTATAAATGGTTTTAAAATTTTTTTTACAAATAAATATCTGAAAAGTGTGGCGTGCATTTGTATTTAGCACCCTTTACTCTGATACCCCTAACGAAAATCTTGTGGAAACAATTGACTTCAGAAGTCACCTAATTAGTAAATAGAATCCACCTGTGTGTAATTTAATCTCAGTATAAATACAGCTGTTCTGTGATGCCCTCAGAGATTTGTTAGAGAACCTTAGTGAACAAACAGCATCGTGGAGGCCAAGGAAAACATCAGACAGGTCAGGGATAATGTTGTGGAGAAGTTTAAAGCAGGGTTACGTTATAAAAAAATAACAAAAATATCCCAAGCTTTGAACATCTCATGGAGCACTGTTTAATCCATCATCCAAAAAAGGAAAGCGTATAGCACAACTGCAAACCTACCAAGACATGGCTTGTCCACCTAAACTGACAGGCCAGGCAAAGAAAGCATTAATTAGAGAAGCAGCCAAGTGGCCCATGGTAACTCTGAAGGAGCTGCAGAGATCCATAGCTCAGGTGGGAGAATCTGTCCAAAAAAGAAGAAAAGGTTGGGGGTAACTCAAGGTTGAAAGATACTACTCCAATGCCTGTGACACAGTTATGCGGTTAGCCCTCTAACCAAACATAAACTGCAAAAAAGGAAAGGAAAGTGTGTGCACAGTGGGAAAAGCGCTCCCAACAAGGATATCCAAGCGGTTAATTGGCTGACTCTGGTTTTTGGGTAGTAAATAACTTGTGTTTATTGATAAAGTAGATAAATAAAAAAGAGACTCACTGCTCTTGATAGCGCACAGTGTATTTACAGAAATACCGTTCACCAATAATTAAAAACAATGACACAGCACACTGATCCAGATCATGTTAAGAACTACAAAGTTACAGGTTGAGATGCAGTGCCTAATTGGACATACTTGTGTAGACAATAATTATTGCAGAAATATGCATCAACATCTGCAAGTCCTATATGTCCCAGGGGCTATACCCATGTCCTATAAGCGCTTGCACCCATCAAAATAGCAGGCAGCCTAAACAGAACAACATGCTAACCTGGCCAATCTGGAATGTATATCCGTCAACCCCCCAAAAAGTGCAGATCAAAGTCAGTCATTAATGGCAAGGACGGACTCACACTGGTGAGGTAAGACTGTCTGTTACATTGTTTTACATCTGCACACACTCTGTTGGAAAGGACGGACCTATATCGGGGAGATAAGACTGTATATTAGCCTTTATTTCCTGCTGCTCTTTATTGGATCTTCCTCTTGTGCATGTGAAAAGTATACATAAAGGTTTGGATTGATGCACACTGTTACTTTCTTCATATTATGGAACTGTGTCCCGTTTTATTTTTGCTGGCTGCAAACAGGACTATACCACATTGCTTTCTCTCTGGTACGTACATTGGATGTGCCCTTTCAAGGCCTTTGAGTTTAACTATTGTCAAACATCAATCAACTTAACACTTTCACTCACGCCATATGCAAGCGCTTATAGGACATGGGTATAGCCCCCGGGGCATCTAGGACTTGCAGAAGTTGATGCATATTTCTGCAATAATTATTGTCCACACAAGTATATTCAATTGGGCATTGCATCTGCATGTGTAACTCTCTAGTTCTTAACATGATCAGGATCAGTGTGCTGTATCATTGTTTTAAATTATTGTTGAAGGGTGATTCTGTATATACACTGTGCACTATCAAGAGCAATCAGTCTCTTTTTTATTGATCTACTTTTTCAATAAACAC